>NC_080162.1:153298253-153498253 GCF_950295315.1 Erinaceus europaeus
AGTGTCTTGGGACCAGGGATAGAGCATAATGGTTCTGTGAAAGACTTCCATGCCTGAGGCTCTGAGGTCCCAGGTTCAGTCTCTAGCATCACCATAAGCCAGACTTGAGCAGTTCTCTGGAAGATAAGTAAAATAAAAAAGTAATATACTGCCTCAATGTTTGTTAATTAACTGTAAAAAAAATATACCACACTAATATAACATGTTAAAAATAGTAGAAATAGATATATGCAAGTTCTCTGCACATCTTCATTTTCCTGTAAATTCTCTACATAAATTTATTATAAGATTTGAAAAAAAAAATTTTCAGTCACCAGGTTCCAGATGCCACCAGGATGCTGGCCAGGCTTCCCTGGATTGAAGACCCCACCAATGTGTCCTGGAGCTCAGCTTCCCCAGAGACCCACCCTACTAGGGAAAGAGAGAGGCAGACTGGGAGTATGGACCAGTCAACGCCCATGTTCAGCGGGGAAGCAATTACAGAAGACAGACCTTCTACCTTCTGCAACTCTCAATGACCCTGGGTCCATGCTCCCAGAGGGATAGAGAATGGGAAAGCTATCAGGTGGGATATGGAGATTGGGTAGTGGGAATTGTGTGGAGTTGTACCCCTCCTACCCTATGGGTTTGTTAATTTATCCTTTCTTAAATAAAGAAAAAAAACTACAAAAAAAAAATCTTGCCAAGAAAAACCCAACAACCAAAACAAAAAGCTTGAGATTTTGAGAAACTTTCAAGTGAAAGTGACTTTTAGAAAAATAAACAAACTCAAAGGAGTTGGGCAGTAGGGCAGCGGGTTAAGCACAGGTGGCACAAAGTGCAAGGACCGGCGTAAGAATCCAGGTTCGAGCCCCCGCCTACCCACCTGCAGGGGAGTTGCTTCACAAGTGGTGGGTAGGTAGGCAGGTGTCTATCTTTCTGTACCCTCTGTCTTCCCATCCTTTCTCCATTTCTGTCCTATCCAACAACATCAACAACAACAATGACAACAACAACAATAACTACATCAATAAAACAAGGGCAACAAAAAGGGAATAAACTTTAAAAAGTTTAAAAAACAAACTTTAAAAAAAGAAAGAAACAGAAATCAATTCTAAACAAAGTTTTCTTTTCTTCTGACTGAGTCAATTCACACACAACCCAGGTATGGATAAAAAATGAATTAAGAAGTTAAGGTAGAGGAAATCATTTTCTCATTAGACAAATTATTTTCTCATGTCTGGCACCTTCTCCTCTTCTCCTTCTCCCTAACACAGCTGAGGTAGTATGGAACTCTGCACCTCCATAACCTTGACTCCTGTTTCCCAGGCTGCACCAGGGATGTGCAGAGCAACCTCCAGACTCCAAGAGCTTTTCCAAACAGCTGGCAGCAGGGTGACACTCGAGTCCCTGGAAGACAATGTTTCAGCTCAGCAAACATAAGAGAAAATGATATTTTTAGATTGATTGTGTATGTGGGGCAAACAATGTGAAAAGGTCGGGTGGGGGGAATGATTGTTTCTCTCTGCAGGAGGATTTGTGTCTATTTGCACCTTGGTTTCTATGTAATCACTTAGCACCATCAAAAGAGAATAGTGCTATTATTAGTCATAATAGTTTTTACTGTTCTTCTATTGATTTAAAAGTGCATGGTGAAAATGAAGCATTGGTAAATAAGGAATCGTTTATTATCACCTTGTCCTAAACAGAATGTGATGGAGTTTTTGGAAATCATCAGGCAATACAGTAAGGTGTCAGGCTATAAAATTAACATTCAAAAGTCAGTGGCATTCCTCTATGCAAACACTAAGTTAGAAGAAATTGAAATCCAGAAATCAATTCCTTTTACTATAGCAACATAAACAATAAAATATCTAGGAGTAAATCTAACCAAGGAAGTGAAAGACTTGTATACTGAAAATTATGAGTCACTACTCAAAGAAATTGAAACAGACACAAAGAAGTGGAAAGATATTCCATGTTCATGGGTTGGAAGAATTAACACCATCAAAATGAATATATTACCCAGAGCCATCTACAAATTTAATGCTATCCCCATCAAGATCCCAAGCACATTTTTTAGGAGAATAGAACAAATGCTACAAATGTTTATCTGGAACCAGAAAAGACCTAGAATTGCCAAAACAATCTTGAGAAAAAAGAACAGAACCAGAATGCCTCCAGATCTCAAACTATATTATAGGGCCACTGTCATCAAAACTGCTTGGTACTGGAACATGAATAGACACACTGACCAGTGGAATAGAATTGAGAGCCCAGAAATGAGGCCCCACACCTATGGACATCTAATCTTTGACAAAGGGGCCCAGACTATTACATGGGGAAAGCAGAGTCTCTTCAACAAATGGTGTTGGAAACAATGGGTTGAAACACGCAGAAGAATGAAACTGAATCACTGTATTTCACCAAATACAAAAGTAAATTCCAAGTGGATCAAGGACTTGGATGAAAGACCACAAACTATCAAATACTTAGAGGAAAATATTGGCAGAACTCTTTTCTGCATAAATTTTAAAGACATTTTCAATGAAATGAATCCAATTACAAAGAAGACTAAGGCAAGTATAAACCTATGGGACTACATCAAATTAAAAAGCTTCTTCACAGCAAAAGAAACCACTACCCAAACCAAGAGACCCCTCACAGAATGGGAGAAGATCTTTACATGCCATACATCCATCAGATAAGAGTTTAATAACCAACATATATAAAGACTCAACAACAAGACAACAAATAACCCCATCCAAAAATGGGGGGAGGAATTGGACAGAATATTCACCACAGAAGAGATCCAAAAGGCTGAGAAACACATGAAAAAATGCTCCAAGTCTCTGATTGTCAGAGAAATGCAAATAAAGACAACAATGAGATATCACTTCACTCCTGTGAGAATGTCATACATCAGAAAAGGGAACAGCAGCAAATGCTGGAGAGGGTGTGGGGTCAAAGGAACCCTCCTGCACTGCTGCTGGGAATGTAAATTGGTCCAGCCTCTGTGGAGAACAGTCTGGAGAACTCTCTGAAGGCTAGAAATGGACCTACCCTATGACCCTGCAATTCCTCTCCTGGGGATATATCCTAAGGAACCCAACACATCCATCCAAAAAGATCTGTGTACACATATGTTCTTGGCAGCACAAGTTGTAATAGCCAAAACCTGGAATCAACCCAGGTGTCCAACAACAGATAAGTGGCTGAGCAAGTTGTGGTCTATATACACAATGGACTACTACTCAGCTGTAAAAAATGGTGACTTCACCGTTTTCAGCCGATCTTGGATGGACCTTGAAAAAATCATGTTGAGTGAAATAAGTCAGAAACAGAAGGATGAATATGGGATGATCTCACTCTCAGGCAGAAGTTGAAAAACAAGATCAGAAAAAGAAAACACAAGTCGAACCTGAAATGGAATTGGCGTATTGTCCCCAAGTAAAAGACTCTGGGGTGGGTGGGTGGGGAGAATACAGGTCCATGAAGGATGATAAATGACATAGTGGGGGATGTATTGTTAAATGGGAAACTGGGGAATGTTATGCATGTACAAACTATTGTATTTACTGTTGAATGTAAAACATTAATTCCCCAATAAAGAAATAAATTTAAAAAAAAAAGAAAGAAAACGATCGTTCCTGTTAAGTCAAGGGAGGAAGGCTTCAGGAAACCTAAAGGTATGGCAGTCCAGAAGGTGGTGTAGTGGATATTGTATCAAAATTATATGCATGAGGTCCTGAATCACTCCTTGGCACTGTATATGACAGAGTAATGCTCTGTCCTCTCTCATAAATTAATAACTGTTTTTTAATATTTTATTTATTTATTAATGAGAAACATAGGAGGAGAGAAAAAGAGCCAGACATCACTCTGGTACATGTGCTGCCAGGGATTGAACCCAGGATCTCATGATTGAGAGTCCTGTGCTTTATCCACTGCGCCACCTCCCGGACCACAAATTAATAAATCTTTAAAATATATTTGTATTTGGAAAACAATAAAAGGTTTATGCCAGAACTGGAGACCATCATTTTGTTTTCTGGGTGGATGTCCACTTAACATAAATGTGAACAGGTTGCCTTGGATTATAGTAGGAGTGAAAAAGAAAATTAAATGGATGGAGGGAGGGTTGGTGGATCCATCATGGTTATGCAACAGATTTTCATGTCTGAAGCTCTGGAGTCCTGGGTTCAACCCTCCATACCACCATAAGCCCACTGAGCAGTATTCTGGTAAAATAAATAAATAAAGCCAAGTACCTACAGTCAATGAATCCCCAAAGGAGTTACCACCAACTACATTGAGAGGTGCAACCTACCCACAGTGCCAAATAGTTCTCTCTCCTTTTTTTTAGTTCCCCAAAGGAATAGAAGGAAATATATTACATATTATTCTGTTCTGCCCTGGTGGAGGGAGGCTTTGAAATTTAAAAAGGAAGAGACAGAAAAGAAGGAAGAGAGAGGATGAGTACCTAGAGGTGGCTCATCTGACAGGGTTTGTGTCTTACCATCATTGAAGACCTGGGTCAGAATTCTGGCACAACACGGGAGCACCAAGAGAACTGGGGAAGCACTATAAATGGTAGAACAGTTTTGTGATATCTCTCCTCTTCTCTGTGTATCTCTTTCTCTCCTCATCCCTGTCGATCTTTCTCTCTTTATCAGAAATGATAAATGAAAAAAAAAAAACAATCTGAGAAACAGCGGAGTTATGCATGTTTGAGAACCCAACACAGTAACAATAATGAAAATAGAAAAGGAAAGGAGAAAAATCTGATTGAAGCACATGTAGTGGAATGTGTGTTCTAGTATCTGACATTGAATGCCAAGGTCTGTAAAGTGACCAGGGCGACATTAAGAGTATCTGTAATGGGGCCGGGTGGTGCATCTGGTTCAGTGCACACATTACAGTGCACAAGGATCCAGGGTCAAGGGCCCAGTCCCCACCTGCAGGGGGAAGCCTTTGCAAGTGGTGAAGCAGGGCTGCAGGTATGTCTCTCTCCCTCTCTATCTCCCACTCCCCTCTTAATTTCTGACTGTCTGTATCCAACAAATAAAGATAATAATAATAATAAAAAGTATCTGTAACTACCCAGTAGGAAAGATGAGCTTTATTTAAACCATTTGGAGATTTTATACCCACATGGATTCATATCACTTTGAGAATTTTCAAAAGACCTTTTCTGAGAAAAAAAAATATTGAACAGTGGCTATACTATCTACTTTCTTCTCATATCACAATAAGGAATTATTTGGGTTGGGGGTAGATAGCATAGTGGTCATGCAAACAGACTCTCATGCCTGAGGCTCTATAGTCCCAGGTTCAATTCCCTGCACCACCATAAGCTAGAGCTGAGCAATACTCTGGTTAAAAAAAGAAAAGAAAAAAGAAAAAAAAAAGAAAGAAAATGTTAGGTGTGTCAGTAGGGGGACAGTGCAAGAAGGACAAAAGATGGATAAGTTCTATTAAATGAAGGTGGAGGATATCAGCACTGGTGGTGGGCATGCAGGGATAACTTACCTTTGAAAAAAGCATGGAAAGGTCTGAGAGATTGCTCAGTATATAAAAACATTGGCTTATCAAACATTAGGTCCTCAGTTTGATTATTTGATCCTTGGCATGATAAGTACCAGAGTGTTACTGGTTCAGTCTCTTTCTAGTTAGTAAGTAGATAAATATTTAAAGTATTAAAAAAAATCCTTAAAATACATAAAATAATATAAATCAATGGAAGGTTAATTTTAAACATTTTTTTTTCCTTACCAGAACACTGCTCAGCTCAGACTTATGGTAGTTTGTAGTACTGTACCTGGGGCCTTAAAGCCTCAGGCATGAGAGTCTCCTTACATAACCATTATGCTGTCTCCTTCATTCAATTTAAAACTTGTAACTTAATTAATTAATTAATTTACTGGATATAAACAGAGAGAAAATAAGAGGGGGGAGGAGATAGAAAGGGAGATAGACACCTGCAGCACTGCTTCACTATTCACAAATTTTTATCCCTGCAGATGGACAGCAGGGAGTCTTGAACCTGTGTCCTTGCATGTTGTATAACATGTGCACTCAACCAGGTATGTCACCACCCAGCCCTAAGACTTTTTAAAAAAATACTTTTTTAAAAAAAATACTACTATTATTTTCTTTTTTTGCAAGCTGAACAAGAAATGTAAGTGAAAGTACAGATTAGTAAAGTTAAAGAAATATACTATGAAGAGGTTGGAGTGATCTGTTCCAAGATGGAGGCAACCTAACAAACATTATTTTCAAAAAATTAAGAAAATACTATTAAATGCTAAATTGTGCCCCATTCTCCAAAGGGAGGTTGAGTCAGCATATTCTGCTACTCAAGATGGACCCTGGATTGAGTGCAGCCTAGAATATTCCTAGCCTTGACCACAGAATGCGAGTTCAGACCTACAGGGATGCAGAGGTTACACAGGCTCCTGTAATGAGTATGGGTCCCAGATCAAATCAATGGGTTTATAGTTATCAATTATACAATTTTCCCATATTTGGGAGCTACTCTTTACCCTGATCCAGCTTTCTAGTCCTATTTCCAACTCTGACACCATCTCCCCAGACAATATCTTTAGCCCACCTGTATGTTAGCTGTCAGATTCAGGCAAAAACTAATGTCATCATGGGCCCATTGGAATATACCTAAAATAGACTTCCTAGCTTTATCATAAATGGAGACCCCAAATCATCTGCTATAGTCTTACCTTTAGATTCCTCATTATTTAACAATCTGTTCTGCTTTATATCTTAATGATTTTTTAGCCACCAAGTTGCAAATGCTACCATGACACCAACATGACTTTCTGGGCAGACAACCCCACCAATGTGTCATTGAACCCCACCTCTCCAGAGACCTGCCCCCTTAGGGAAAGATAGAAACAGGCTGGGAATATGGATCCACCTGCCAACAGCCATGTCCAGTGAAGAAGCAGTTACAGACACCAGACCTTCCACCTTCTGCACCCCATAATGATCCTGGGTCAGTGTTCCCAGAGGAATAAAGAATAGGAAAGCTTCCAGTCGAGAGGATGGGAAGTGTAACTCTGGTGGTGGGAATTGTGTGGAATTGTACCTCTCTTACTCTACAGTCTTGTTGATCACAATTAAATCAATAATAAAAATGTTAAATCGATTAAGTTAATTTTATTTCAGGTACTAAAGAGCCAGAATCATTTCATTTACTCATGTTAGCACAGACCTTATGGGAAACGACAAATCACTTAGATTTGATTGCAGGCTACAGAAGAGAATATTCTCTAAACCCTGTCTCCTTAAACACATATAGCACAGAACTATAAAGTAAATCACACTCACTATCATCAGCCTCTTGAGATATCTGGAAATCTTCTATTAAATTGGGATCCCTGTCACTTTTATGATCTCACTGTAACTACAGGAACAAGGAAAATGACTGAGGCTTTATCAACTACTTTTGTAAGGTGACAAAAATGAAGAGCATAAAATTCTGAACGAAAACTTTAACCACCACTAAACTTGAACTTCAAGAACATGGATGATGCACAGAGTGAACAGCAGCAGATGTTACAGCGCCACCACTGCCAGAACAAAGACCTTCAGGCCTGAATCCAGGGCCTGAACAGCAAAGAAAACAGTTGTACATTGACGTGGCTCGCCTTGAAGCTGAGATGGAGCAGAGGCACCAACAGGAGTTGGAGAAGGACCGTGAGAGCTTCTGCGGCAGCAGCAACCTGGATACGGCACCGAAGACCTGGTAAAGATGGATCTGGAGAACCAGCCGCCCCACCCGTCCAGGGCACAGAGAAGACATGAAGGAAGAGCTGCCCTGGAGTGAGAGTGGCAGGAGAGAATCGCTGAGGCCGAGATGGAGCACCTTAACAGCTTCTGCCGCGAGGAGGAGATGAGGCACTCTGCCATCCTGGGGGCCAGAATGTGGAGGATATACCAGCTGACGGCCACTGCACGTACTAAGCTATCCAAGACCAGCTGGTGTTCTCCATGACGCTGGAGAGCCCAAGGAGCCGAACTGCCAAGTATATGCAGAAGCACATCGAAGATTTCCTGCCCTTCCTAACCGATCTGGAGACCTGCAATGCCTACTGCCAGGAAAAGTATGTGATCTACTGCGACGAGATTGTGTGCACCTCATTGTGCAGAGGCCAGCTGGAGCTGTGAGCCCTGTTGACGTCCTGCGGACGATCCAGCCGAGTTGCCCAGTGCGGTGATCGTGGAGCAGTACAAAAAGCCGATCACGCTCGTCTACACGCGCTATGCTTGCAGCTTCGTTGAGCACTACAACTTGGGTCAGCCCCTCAAAAAGGGTGTCGTGGGCTGCCATGACCCGCGGCTCTTCTAGGCCATCGTCGCCAGAGTGGATGCCGCCGAAGAGACATAACTATTTGTTTGCTTACTGGCATCTTGCTGTTTGAAAGGATGTAAACATAACATGTGAACCACTATCTAAATGCAACACCTTATACAATTAAAAGATTGTACACTGTGGTTAAAAAAAAAAAAAAAACTGGTAGAATGTTAGCTTGGCATGTCTAAGGCACCTGGTTTGACTCCCAGAACCTAGTGTACCATGTACCAGAGTGGTGGTACGTGGCACATCTCGTTCTCTCCTCTCTCTCTTTCTCCATATATAATCAATAAATGTGTTGAACAGCAAAAAGAATGGTCTCATCCTCTTTCCTCACCTATAAAAATAGAAATTGAAAAAAAAATTGTATTCCATACTTTTCAGGAACACTTAAAAGTATCAGCTGACATTTCTAATGAAATAAAAAAAAAGTTTAATTTTTAGAGATGCATTTTGAAGTAAATGAGAATATTATACCGCAACTTAGGATTTACTTTAAATCATTTCAGGAAAGAAAAAAGAGAGGAGTCAATGAAACAAATTAGTTTGTAACCTTGACAATTGAATCAAGGATGTAGTGGTAAACACTATTTTTTTTTCCTATGTGTGTATATGCTTTAAAATGTAAAAGCAAAGGCTATGAGATAGTTCATCCTATATACAGAGTGTCTTACCATGCATAATACTCCAAGTCCAAACCCTGACACCATGTGAGAGCACCATAGCATTAAGGGATGCAGCAAAAATGGGGGAACAGTGTTATGGTGTGCTTCCCGTGCCTCCTTCTCTGTCTTTCTCTGAAATAAAAGAATAAATAGGTCAGTCCGGGAGTGCAAGCACAAGGCCACAAGCAACAATAAATTAATTCATTTTTTGAAATAAAATAATAATTTTAAATATTATGATTATTTCAAGCTTTACAAACCCAAGAATCATTCTGTCTCTTTGCAAATGTTATGATTCTTCTGTGGTTCCTATAATATACATTTTATAGCTTAACCATTAGGATAATTTTATTTTTATGACTTGGAGAATCAATTGATACTTTACCTCTGTGTGCCATTGTTATCATTAGACATATCTCCTAATTTATTTTCTTCTTAGATTGTGGAAGATTTTCCCTCAGTAGAAAAAAAAAATAACAGAAAAACATTTCTTCTGTCAACCTCTATTTTTAACAAAACAGGTTCTTAGTAAAATGAAACCACATAACGAGAATCTTACTATTATATATATTTAGAATCACAATAGACTTCTCTGATAAACTTAAAATTTAAAAAAAATTACAAATATTTACTCACTGATCATGGCAGTTACAATCTTTGGTTACAAGTGGGAAAAAATGCAAGTCAAAGCAAGTTATTGTTTCATATAAACAGAGTATGAGAATTATGGGGGTGACCATGGCCACAGAGCAGTGCAAGACTACAAGAGGAGAATCTCTTAGCTCTTCCTTTCCTTTCTGTCCAGTCTGTTCTCTCACACCCTGAAATGCACTACTTGTGAACAGTGCTTGGTCTCACCTCCTGCTGGTCTTATTACCAGTAAGAAGAAATATTCTTCACTTCCAGTAGCTAGTTAGAAAAATTCCAGATGATTCCAATCATAGGTTGAAACCAAGAAACAAGAAAAGGGAAGACACAAGATAAAACCTGCACTGAGTGTGGTGTATTATAACAAAGGACTCCCGGGGAGGGAGCAGATGAAGGGAAAAAGTGTCCGCTACCCATTTCACAATGGTGGAAAAAAACTAGGGTGGGTGGGTGTGCAGACATCCACTATGGGGAAATGAGAGGTTGTACCCATCAGTCAAACACTGTCCTGTAAACTACCATTTCCCCAATAAAATGTTAAAAAAGAAATCGGGGCCAGGCAGTGGCACTCCTGGTTAAGTGCACACACTAGTGTGCAAGGACTCAGGTTCAAGCCCTGGTCCCCACCTGCAGGGGAAAAGCTTCACAAGTGGTGAAGTAGAGCTGCAGATGTCTCTCTGTCTCACTCCTCTCTATCTCCCTCCCCTCTCAATTTCTGTCACTAATAATTTATTAATAATAAATAAATAAAATTTGGGACCGGGTGGTGGCACACCTGGTTGAGCACACATGTTACAATAATAAATAAAATTTTTTAAAAATCTCAGAAAGTCTCTGGTAGGTCTGGTTGGGGTCATTTTGCCCTTGCTGGATTAGTCACCATGATTAGGAGGTGGATGATTGAGACTGACACATGACTGGAATGACACATGTTGTGGGCATGCTCAGTTTGATATATCAGGTAGCCCATTGGAGATGTTAAATATAAGATTAGATATATTGGCCTGAAATTCATGTGAAATTCAAAGGGATGGGGGGTGTTAGATGTTACAGAAATAAGTATAGAAGTTGTCCTAAAATTAATAATGTACTTATAAATTTCTTTATTGGGGGATTAATGTTTTACATTTGACAGTAAATACAATAGTTTGTACATGCATAACATTTCTAAGTTTTCCACACAATACAACACCCACTAGGTCCTCTGCCATCATGTTCCAGGACATGAACTCTCCTCCCACGCACTCCAGAGTCTTTTACTTTGGTGCAATACACCAACTCCAGTCCAGGTTCTGCTTAGTGTTTTCTCTTCTGATCTTGTTTTTCAATTTCTGCCTCTGAGTGAGATCATCCCATATTCATCCTTCTGTTTCTTTTTTTAAATTGTTATTATTTTTATTTTTTACTTTTTTATATTTATTTTAAAAAGAGACATTAACAAAACCATAGGATAAGAGGGGTACAACTCCACACAATTCCCACCACCAGATCTCCATATCCCCTCCCCTCCCCTGATAGCTTTCCTATTCTTTATGCCTCTGGGAGTATGAACCCAAGGTCATTGTGGGATGCAGAAGGTGGAAGGTCTGGCTTCTGTAATTGCTTCTCCGATGAACATGGGTGTTGACTGGTTGATCCATACTCCCAGTCTGCCTCTTTCTTTCCCTAGTAGGGTGGGGCTCTGGGGAAGTGGAGCTCCAGGACACATTGGTGAGGTCATCTGTCCAGGGAAGTCTGGTCAGCATCATGCATGATGCCGACCAGCATCCTTCTGTTTCTGACTTATCTCACTTAACATGATTTCTTCAAGCTCCATGACTTGAAGAAAAGTGACTGATCATTATCATGCAAGAAAGAAAAAGATTATCAAACATCTTTTTTTTTATCAGCTTAGCTCTGGCTTATAATGGCTCAGAGAATTAAAAGATTTATTTATTTTTTTAAATATATGATTTTTTAAAATTTTGGTTAGAGACAGAGAAACTGGGGGGGGAGGTTAGGGAGAGAGAATGACATCTGCAGCACTGCCTCGCCACTCATGAAGTATTTCCCTTGTAGGTAGTGGCCTGGGGCATGAGCCAAGGTTCTTATGCATTCTAATATGTGCACTTAACCAGATGTATCACTGCCCAGTCTGTAAATATCATTTTTGCTTTTAATTTACTGGTCAAACTCCTTTTCCCTATTCAGTCTCTTCTGCTTTTCACTTTCTCAAGCCTTTCCACTCTTTGTCTCAATTAATCAATCTCCATGGCCATTTACAATATGGTAAATCAGTTCTCATCTACAAGTGGATTTTCAAAAAATTTCAAAATTTCAGACATTTTTCTCCTTTCTCTTTCTTTTTTCTTTTCTTTTTGCTTCTTGGGTTATTGCTGGAGCTGATGCCGGCAGTATGAATCCATTGCTTCTGGTGGCCATTTTTATTTATTTATTTATTTTTATTTTACTGGATAGGACAGAAAGAAATTGAGCGGGAAGGGGAGATAGAGAGGAAGAGAGAAAGACACCTACAGAACTGATTCACCCCTTGTGAATATGACTCCCCTGCAGGTGCGGAGCCATGACCTCCAACCTAGATCCTTGCACAGGTCCTTGCACTTTGTATTATGTGCATTTAACCGGGTGAGCTACTGCCTGGCCTGCTCTCTTCCTTAAGTTTCTTTGATATCACTAACTCTTCCCATGTGGAAGAGATGACCTTAACTCTCTAGCCACTTCCAATTCTTAGATATCATTGTGATTTAAAAAAAAAAAAATTCACTTTGTACATTCCCTGGGAGCATTTTCCTCCCTGAATCATCTAATAAAGCCAATTAGACCTTGAATTTTACTCAGTTGCATCTTTTGCTACTTAACAAGTTTACTATCCTTAATTCCATAATCTCAATTCCATTTACTGCTTTTTACTCAATTTGAAATCAAAGACACTGCACTTCAACTCCCCACACTCTCAGTTCCACTGAAACTAGTCTCTCTCTAGCAGTGGGGATGAGCAAATAGTAACCCTTAGCCTTGGGTCAATGTGAAAAGGAGGAGGCTTTTTTTTTTTTTTCCTCAAGGCCAGATTTAACCAAACTAAATTTTAGTTGTTTCATATCTTTTAAAAGTCATTTTATTTTGGGGACCTACAGCTCAATTTATAGCATAACTTTAGACACATGGGTATAATTTCTCATCTCCCCATGATAGGTTTCTGCAAAACATCCTCACCTATTTAGGTCCTTTTCTATTCTCATTCACCAGGACCCCAACACTTTCCTTCTGAGAGTCCTTTGTTTTGTTACAATACACCATACTTAGTCCAACTTTCACCTTGTGCTTTACTTTTTCTTTAATTGGGTGATTAATGGTTTATAGTCAACAGCAAATACAGTTGTTGGTACATGTGTAAGCTACCAGTGAAACCATCTGATATTTGTCCTCTCTTTTTTAAAAATCTATTTTAATTTTTTTACTTTTTATTTATTTGATAGAGACAGGCAGAACTTAAGAGGAAGATGAGATAGAGAGGGAAGGAGACAGAGGGATACCTACAGCACTGCTTCACTACTGTGAAGCTTTCCCCCTGCAGGTGGGGACCGGAGGCTCAAACCCGGGACGTTGAGCACTGTGTCCTTCTCTTTTTGATTTATTTCACCTAACATGATTCCTTCAAGTTCCACCCAAGGTGTGGCAAAAGAGATGACTTTGCCTTTAACAGATGAGTAATACTCCATTGTATATATACAATTTCTTAGTCACTCAGCTGTCGTGCATTTGGGTTGCTTTCAAGTTTGGGCTATTAGAAATTATGGAATGTTCTACTCCTGACCACAGAATGTGAGCTCAGATCTATAGGGATGCAGAGGTCACATAGTATCCTAAGCTGAATATGGGCCCCACATGACATCAAATCGATGGAACTTACAGTCACCAATATTTAAACACCTTTCCCATATTAGGGAGCGACTATCTTCCCTGAACCAGCTTTCTGGTCCTTTTTCCAGCCATGACATCATCTCCCCAGACATTAACTTGGATCCACCTGCATATCAGATTTTGGGCTCAGGGAAAAAAAAGTATAGTCATGGGCCCTTTGGAATATAACTAAAATAGGTCTACTATCTACAAAATGGAGACCCCTAACTCTTCATCTGCACTATTCCAACCTTTAGGTTCAAGATTAGTCAACAATTTGTTAACTCTTTT
This sequence comes from Erinaceus europaeus, assembly GCF_950295315.1. Lineage (NCBI taxonomy): Eukaryota > Metazoa > Chordata > Mammalia > Eulipotyphla > Erinaceidae > Erinaceus > Erinaceus europaeus. Next base: position 153,312,111 of record NC_080162.1, read on the forward strand.
TTCAGCCACCAGATTCCAGATGCTACCATGATGCCAATTGGACTTCCCTGGGCAGACAACCCCACCAATGTGTCCTGGAGCCCCACTTCTCCAGAGCCCCATCCCACTAGGGAAAGAGGCTGGGAGTATGGATTGACCTGTCAATGCCCATGGTCAGTGGGGAAGCAATTACAGACGCCAGACCTTCCACCTTCTGCACCCAATAATGACCCTGGGTCTATATTCCCAGAGGGATAAAGAATAGGAAAGCTATCAGGAGAGGAGATGGGATATGGAGTTCTGATGGTGGGAACTGTGTGGAGTTGTACCCCTCTTATCCTATGGTTTTGTCAGTATTTCCTTTTTTTTTTTGTAATTTTTTTTTGTAATTTTTTAAAAATTTTATTTATCTTCCCTTTTGTTGCCCTTGTTGTCTTTTTATTGTTGTTGTAGTTGATGTCATCGTTGTTGGATAGGACAGAGGGAAATGGAGAGAGGAGGGGAAGACAGAGAGGAGGAGAGAAAGATAGACACCTGCAGATCTGCTTCACCGCCTTGTGAAGCGACTCCCCTGCAGGTGGGGAGCCGGGGACTCGAACCGGGATCCTTATGCCGGTCCTTGCGCTTAGTGCCACCTGCACTTAACCCGCTGCGCTACCGCCCGACTCCCCAGTATTTCCTTTTTATAAATAAAAATTAAAAAATATATATACTCCTGTGAATTTACTGTTACCCATTTTTAAATTTATCATTCCATTTGGAAAAATCAAATTTTCTTGAGGATTGGCTTTGATATGATTTAAAAAATTACAATGAAACCATGGAACCAAAGGGCCAGAACAATCTAATATGGTCCTAAGGGGGTAGAAGATAACCTTCAGGTTGGCAAACTGGATTAAAAGACGATCAACACACTAAAGCTGAATTTGGAAAATGGAAGGATAATAGAGATCTCCATTGCCCACCTTCTTCCTGCTCCCTTGTCCCTTTAAAATAATAAAGTGTAAGTTATGTATAATGTATATGTATACATTAAATAAATATGTATATATATTTTACCAGAGCACTGATCAGCTCTGGTTTATGGTGGTATAGGGGACTGAACCTGGGACTTGGGAGCCTCAGGTATGAGAGTCTCTTTGCATAACCATTATGCTATCTACCCCTTATAGGTTTTATTCTTTTTTTAAAAAATAATTTATTTCTTTATTGGGGAATTAATGTTTTACATTCAACAGTAAATACAATAGTTTGTACATGCATAACATTTCCCAGATTCCCATTTAACAATACAACCCCCACTATGTCATTCATCATCTTTCATGGACCTATATTAGAGTCTTTTACTTTGGTGTAATACTCCAATTCCATTTCAGGTTCTACTTGTGTTTTCTTTTCTAATCTTGTTTTTCAACTTCGGCCTGAGAGTGAGATCATCCCATATTCATCCTTCTGTGCCGGGATAGCCTGAGGGTACTTCTTCCCGAGCTAGTGCTCTCTGGGTTGGAGAGAACTCAACTGGAGCTGATCTAGGCTGCTGTGTGGGAGAGGGATCAGGAACTCGTGCTGCACCAACTTCCGCAGAAGATACACTCTGGAACTCTCGGAGCCGGAAAGCAATTTCCAAGTGTCTTTAATCAGAAGAGCAGCTGTTTTTATACTCTCCAAGTAGGGTGGAAACAGGATGTGATATAGAGAGGGTGGAGAGAAAAGTGACTGGTGAAAATCAGAGTGTGACAAGGAGGGGGCGGAACAGGCGAGAATCCTATAACTGAACCACCAATGCCCTGGAGTGCTTTATGTAAAAGTGATTTATGTAAATAGACCAAACCTTTGGATCAGTAAATCCCTATATAGGCATATGGATAAGAAGAAGCCAGGGGGAGGTGGCAACTACCCAACACTTCTGTTTCTGACTTATTTCACTCAACATGATTTTTTCAAGGTCCATCCAAGATCGGCTGAAAACGGTGAAGTCACCATTTTTTACAGCTGAGTAGTATTCCATTGTGTATATAGACCACAACTTGCTCAGCCACTCATCTGTTGTTGGACACCTGGGTTGCTTCCAGGTTTTGACTATTACAAATTGTGCTGCCAAGAACATATGTGTACACATATCTTTTTGGATGGATGTGTTGGGTTCCTTAGGATATATCCCCAGGAGGGGGATTGCAGGGTCATAGGGTAGGTCCATTTCTAGCCTTCTGAGAGTTCTCCAGACTGTTCTCCACAGAGGTTGGACCAATTGACATTCCCAGCAGCAGTGCAGGAGGGTTCCTTTGACCCCACACCCTCTCCAGCATTTGCTGTTGTTATATAGGTTTTATTCTAAGAGGAAATTCAAGAAGGTTATGGTCCAAGAGACTTCAGACCATTTCCTACTTGTCCATGCGTGAATTCACCTGGTTTTCCAGCTCCCCATTTTTACTTGTAGAAATGTTCTCTGAAAATAAAAAAAATATATATGAGGTTGATTTCATTATGTCTCCTGCCTGCCTTGCAGGTTTGAATGGTTCTAAAGGAACATTATTCTCTATTTGTGAAAGGTGGTATGAGAGTATTTGGCTTTGTCTGGCAACTGGCTGTAAGCCCATATTTGGTTTCATGAATGCATAGCACTGCCTGAAACACAGGTAGTATGGAGCCAACCACTGTTAATTGAGTTAATATGCTGACAAAAAAAAAATTAAGTAAATTCCTTTCACATGGTAACATGGTCTCCTGGGATAAATCTCTGCCTTCAAGAGTATAAGTAGTTCTTGCCAAAACACACTTTGGTTCCCTTGAATTTAAGTGATAATGGAGGTAGCTGGGGTAGATACTCAAATAACTCCAAGAGAACTGTAAGAAGATGTTAAGTATGTAAAAATTTACACTAATGTTCCTCCAGCATTTACTGTGTTGGTTTGTTTTTAAATAGGGACAAATAGGCAGAGAAAGAAAGAGATCACAGCAGGGAAACTTCCTTTAAGTAGTGGGGCCCAGGCTCAAACCTGGTTAGTGTGCACAAAACGTTTGCTTTCTTCTACCACTCCTCATCCATCCATCAGGAAATGGTTAAGATTAGTTTTTTGTTTTATTTTTTAATGCACAACAGATACTTTCCACAATTATTTTCCATTTGAAATGCTTAACAAAAAAGTACTAAATTAATTTCTTGCTAGCATAAAGAGTAAAAGTAGTCTGGTCATTTTTTGATAATTTAGTTTGCTATTAAGTCAAACTAATTTAAAAAAGTCTTAAGTACTTTTTAAGCTTATGATTCTATTTTAAATGATTTAGATAAATTCTCAAACAGAACTACTTCAAAGTGAAGGTGATTAAACCTTTTTTTAAAAAAGATTTTGTTTACTCATTAATGAGAAAGATTGGAGGAGAGAAAGAACCATGCTGGGAAATTGTGCCCATGCAGTCACATCTGCCATGTTGTCCCCTCAGGCTACTGCTAGTTCCCACGAGAGTTGGGACATTCTCAGAATGTCTGCTCAGCCATGTTATGCCCTCAGGGCATTGTCTATATCCCCGCGATATCTGGAGTGCTTTGGTTACTCCTCCCCCTTCCCATTCTCACGAAAGCTACTCCTATAAAAACCCTTCACACCTCTCTCTGTTGCTAGCGCTTCACTCCGGTGTTCAGACGCAGGAAAGGTTACTTCGTGAGGCAGCCATTTTCGCTACCTCCACGTGGCCCAACCTGCTTCTCTAGCACCTAACTCCGAGGTGCCAGCACAAATAAAGATTTGTGTTTCCTCTTCGCTCCGGACCCCCTCTCTCTTCTCCGCAGCCCGCGCACAACAACATCTGGCTCAACAACAGAACCAGACATCACTCTGGTACATGTGCTGCTGGGGAATGAACTCAGGACCTCATGCTTGAGAGTCTGGTGCTTTATCAAACACTGCGCCACCACCAGGACCACTTTTTTTTTTAAATATTTTATTTATTTATTCCCTTTTGTTGCCCTTGTTTTATTGTTGTAGTTACTATTGTTGTTACTGATGTCATTGTTATTGGATAGGAGAGAAATGGAGAGATAAGGGGAAGACAGAGGGGGAGAGAAAGACACTTACAGACCTGCTACATCTCTTGTGAGGCAACTCCCCTGCAGGTGGAGAGCCGGGGCTCGAATCTGTATCCTTACACCGGTCCTTGTGATTTGCACCAAGTACACTTAACCCGCTGCGCTACTGCCCGACTCCCGTGATTAAACTTTCAATCCAATAGTCAAAAGAAACTTAAATGTAAGTACGTTTGTTTATTTATTTATTTATTTATTTATTTTTTAGATGGAAATAGGAAGGCTGAAACCAAGAGTGAAAGAGACCACAGCACCTAAACTTCCTTCAGTGTGGTGGGGGCAGGGTTGAACTAGGTTATGCACATGGCAAAGCAGCATATTGTCCAAGTGAACTATTTTAAAGGCCTTTAAGTTGAAGTTTTTGTAATTTCCTTTTTTTTCTCTCTCTCTCTCTCTTTTTTTTTTTTAACCAGAGCTGTTGGTTTAGGTGGTGCTGAAGACTGAACCTGAGATTTTGGGGCCTCAGGTATGAGAATATTTTTGCATAACTATTACCCCTGCCCAAGCCGATGTTCTGGCTTGTTTGTTTCCTTTATTCTACAAACCTGGATTCAGGCATTGTGGACCTGGGGTTAGGTGCCATGAATAGATTAGTTTTTTTGCTTCTGTTCCCTCCCCTCCCTTATGTTGCCCTTGTTGTTTTATCATAATTGTGGTTATTATTATTGTTGTTGTCATTGATGTCACTGTTGTTGGATAGGACAGAGAGAAATGGAAAGAGGAAGGGGAGGCAGAGGGGGAGAGATAGACACCTGCAGATCTGCTTCACTGCTTGTGAAGCGACGCCGCTGCAGGTGGTGGTGGGGTTTGAACCAGGGTCTTTATGCTGGTCCTTGTGTTTTGTGCCATGTACGCTTAACCCACTGCGCTACCGCCAGACCCCCTTTTTTTGCTTTCTTGATATGTGATGAACATCAGGCCTGAGGCCACTGTGTGCCTGCTCCACTGTAGTCAGGATACACAGAGCCTCCAGGTTATCACTGGGGCTTGGTGCCAGCACTATGAATCCACTGCTCCTGGAGGCTGTTTTTCCCACTTTTGTTGCCTTTGTTAATTGTTGTTGTAGCTGTTGTTGTTGTTGGATAGGACAAAGATAAATTGAGAGAGAAGGGAAGACAGAGAGGAGGAGAGAAAGATAGACACCTGCAGACCTGCTTCACTGTTTGCGAAGCAACCCCCCTGCAGGTGGGGAGATGGGGGTTGGAACCAGGATCCTTAGGCTGGTCCTTGTGCTTTGTGCCATGTGCACTTAACCTGCTGCACTACTGCCCAGCACCCAAACTTGACTTTTTGAAAGCACTTCGATCCAACAGAAATGGTGGTTTCATGCTAGTGATTTTTTTCCTCTTATAACTGAATAGGCTTATATGGGATAAAGGTTCTGCAACACAGAATTAAAACCCAAAGCTTAATTACAGTGCTTATGTTGAACCTGCCTAGTGCTTCTGAGCCAGCAGTCCTTGTCAGAGATTTCAGACTTTCACTTTGATTTTTACAATCATAGCTTTTCTGTAGTGTGTCGGGCAGCCCCCCCCTGCTCCATGCTGCATTGCTGATGCTGTGGTCTATTTACATAATCACTGTTTTGCCTGAGACCTGCCCTGCCTGCAGGGTATTGGTTAATTCTACTGGTTAGAACCTTTGCAACAGCTGCTGTGGAAGCTTTCTACCTTTCCGCTTTTTTCTCCACCCCCTCTCCTAGTCATTTCCTTTTCCCACTTGCCACTTCCGGTTAAAGATATATATAAAGGCATGTCTCTGATTAATAAAGGCATTGCATTGCGTTCCTGCTCTACCACGAGTTCCTGGTCTCTCTCCCATGTCGCTGAGTAAGCAGCAGCCCAGGTTGGCGCCAAGTTCTCTCCAACCCAGAGAGCACCTGCCCAGGAAGAAATACCCTCATGGTAGCCCAGCACTAGAGCCCTAATTCACTCTTGCTTTGATCAGTTATAATTTACAAGAAATAAAACACATTAAAACTTAAGTGTTCAAGTTGCTGGCAGATGTTTGTGTAACTAGCACCCACATCATAATAGAAAATGTTTTTTATCACTCTAAAAGGTTTTTTTCCCAAGCTATTTTTTAAAACTTGTGTTTAATAGTGGCTTACAAGATAGTGAGATCACACTGTACTGACCACTACAATTGTATGATCATAGCTTCTCAATGATAATCACTGTAGTTGTCACAAAGGGTTTTTTTTCTTTTTTGACCAGAGCACTCTTAGCTCTGGCTTATGATGATGTGGTAGACCTGAGACTTTGGACCCTCAAGCAAGAGAGGATCTTTACATAACCATTATGCTCTGGCCATCTCCCAAAGGTTTTATTGTACTTCACTGAAGTTACTTTTCCCTCCAGTCCTTGAAATCTACCAATTTGTTTTAGATCATTATGGCCTATCCTTTTCTAGAATTTTATGTTAAGCATACCCTTACAGAATATATTCTTTTGTGCAAGGTTTCCAGTCATGAAGGGAATGCTTTTTGCCTTTGACTTCTCTCATTTTGCATAAAGCTTCAGATTTTCTTGTGTTCTTGATTTCTGGTATTGTGTAGTTTGTTCCTTTGATACCATTAAATCTATTGGTTGGCTCTACTGGAATCTATCATCGAGTCACCTTTTAATGGATGGATTGTTGTTAGTAGAGTTGCTGTTGAGATCGGCTGTATTACTTGTCTTAGTGTGCACATAGGGATTTTTTTTCTCTGGTTAAATAGAAAAGTGGAGCCAGGCATATTGTAAGCATTTGATTTTATAGAAGACCGTATCAGACTTCTTCCAAAGTAGCTGTAGCATTTTACTTTCCTACCAGTTGTTCTGAATAATTGTCAACATTTAGTATTGAAAATCTTTAACTTTAGAGGCTGGGGAGATAATGGTTATGCAAAAAAAGACTTTCATGCCTGAGGCTCTGAGGTCCTAGATTCAATCCCCAGCACCACCATAAGTCAGAACTGAGCAGTGCTCTGGTCTCTTTCTAAGTCTTTCAATAACAATAAATGGTCTTAAAAAGAGAAAATATTTATCATTTGGTAGGTGTGGAGTGGTTTATGATTTTTATTTTCATTTCCCTAATAAAAATAATCATGAATCTATTATTATTTTTTAAACATTTTTTCTTTATCTTTTAAGTTTTTTCTTTTTAATTTTTTTTATTATCTTCATTTATTTATTGGATAGTCAAAGCCGTAAACTGAGAGGGAACCACCTGCATATCAGATGTCAGTCTCAGACAAAAACTAATAAGGTCATGGGCCCTTTGGAATATACCTAAAATAGACTTACTAGCTATCTACAAAATGGAGACCCCTAACTCTTCATTGGCACTATTCCAGCTTTTAGGTTCATGATTAGTCAACAACTTGTTTGGCTTTATATGTTAACTCATTTCAGCCACCAGGTTCCAGATGATAGCATGATGCCAACCAGACTTCCCTGGACAGACAACCCCACCAATGTGTTCTGTAGCCCTACTTCCCCAGAGCCCTGCCCCACTAGAGAAAGAGAGAGACAGGTTGGGAGTATGGATTGACATGTCAATGCCCATGGTCAGTGGGGAAGCAATTACAGAAGCCAGACCTTCCACCTTCTGCATCCCATAATGACCTGTTGAATAGTATGTCAGCTCCCCCTGGCTTCTGCTTAACCATATGCCTATATAGGGATAGATTTAATCCCATTCAAAGCTTTGGTCTATTTACATAAATCACTTTTACATAAAGCACTCCCTCCAGGGCATTGGTGGTTCAGTGATAAGATTCTCGCCTGCTCCACCCCCTCCTTGTCACACCCTGATCCCCTCCTTGTCACACTCTGATTTTCACCAGTCACTTTTCTCTCTACCCTCTCTATGTCACATCCTACTTGGCAAGTATATATAAAGACAGCATTGTGAGTTTTACAGTACTTGAGTTTAGCTTAGCTCGTCTTAGATTGGGCTGCGTCCTGCATGAATAAAGAGATACTGCCTACAGCTCAACCATGAGTCCCTGGTCGTCTGTTACCCGCCCGTGAAGCTAACCTGTTGAAAACAACATAGCCTGCACAAAACAACAATGACCCTGGGTCCATACCCCAGAGGGATAAAGATTAGGAAAGCTATCAGGGGAGGGGATGGGATATGGAGCTCTGGTGATAGGAATTGTACCCATCTTATCCTATGGTTTTGTCCGTGTTTCCATTTTATAAATAAATACATGGGAAAAAAAAAAGAAATTGAGAGTGAAAAGGGAATAGAGAGGAAGACAGAGAGACACTTGCAGCAATACTTCATCACTTGTGAAGCTTCCCACCTGCAAGTGGGGACCAAGGGCTTGAAACTAGGTCCTTGTGCATTGTAACATGTGCACTCAACCAGGTGCGCCACCACCTGGACTCCCAATTTTTTTCTTTTTTATTACATAGGGTAGAAAGTTAGAAGGGAAAAGGAGATATATAGAGAGAAACAGAGATCAAGAGACACCTTCAGATCTGCTTCACCACAAGGGGGTATGGAGGGGCCCAAACCCAGGTCTTTGCACATGGTAATAATATGAGCAATTAACCAGGTGTGCCACTGCCTGGCCACCTGTTATTATTTTGACCACAGGACACTGCTCGGCTCAGGTGTGTGGTAGTGCCAAGAAGATAGAAGCTGGAACAGCTGATCCTCAGACATCAAAGTCTGTTGCATAAATTGTTATAATATAACACACACACACACTATGGATTGCTGCCATTCCCCTACCCTACACTGCCATCACTGCGTAGATTGCTGCTAGAGTTACCCAGACAAACCTATGAGTACACATTCCACCCAGGGAGAGGGAATATTTTTTTGTTCTATCCTTCAGATTAAGTTACTGATCTACTAAAAGTTGTTTTATGTTTTATGATTGAAGATCTGCAGCTGCTATTTAAGGGAGTTTATAAATTTACTAAAGATGCAAAGTGTACCTGTGGATAGCTGCTAGATTACTGTTCAAGAAATGAACATGAGAGGGGTTAATATGGTCATTTTTGTGAATATTCATTTGACACATGAATTCATTCCCTGGGATTAAGACAGTGAAAGAACAAAAGGCTTTCTGAGGGGGCAGCACACTAGTAACAAAGTGAAATGAAAGTTATTTATCAACTTACATGACACAAAAATCTTTGGGAGTAGAACTAGCTTAAGCAAAGATTTCAGGTTGAAGGAGTTTGAGGAAAGAAACTTGAGGAAGTCCCCTAATGCCTCTGGTTCAAGAATACCTCATTGATTTCACTGATTGCCTGAAGGAGTATTAGAGAGAAAAGAGTAACCTCATGCTGGGTAGGAAATGAATTGGACAGTATTTAATTGAGTTGAGGCTGAAGTATATGTGTGAACATGTGATCTGAAGGAGAATGATAAAACAAGACTGTCAGTACTTAAGTCTGGAGAACTTAAATTCATCTTCTATATAGTGAACCCTAGAACTGAATTTAAATCTCTTACCCCTAAATCTATGTAGTTCATTCTTCCCTGAAGTCTATCTCTAAGCAAAGTGGCTCTCCTAGAACATGAAAAAGGGTCTATGATATTTTTTATAGTATTAGAGTACTTGAAAGTAATTGATGGGTTTAGTTTGCTTAGCTACATCATCAAAAGTCTATAAGCAGGGAAAGGATCTGAGAAATCATCTAAGCTACTCTAACATATGGACATGTATGCAGAAAGATTACACTACAAGCAGCATATTGAAGAACACATTGCTCTTGACTTTAAGTCTACTTTTAAAATTTTTTTAAAGGGCCATCATCAAAGTGTGCTGTTCTCTTGCGTTTATCCAGCTTTTCAAAAAATTTTATTTATTAATGAGAAAGATAGGAGAGAGGGAGAGAGAACCAGATATTACTCTGGCACATGTGCTACTGGGAATTGAACTTGGGACCTCATGCTTTAGAGTCCAGTGCTTTATCCACTGCACCAACTCCTGGACCACTTTAAGTCTAGTTTTTTCCACAAAGCTATAATACCTCATTTTTTTGGAAAAGGGGTTTCCAACATTCTTGAAAATACATTGCTTACTTAGTCAATCTGATTGTGACAGTGCTTTGTTTGTTTTTTCATTTAAGAGGGAGAACCAGAGCATTGGGATGCATTGGATCAACCTTCTCGTGGTGCATCCCGTGAGTACCCATTCATTGGGGAAACTGAGGATCCTTCCTAGCCGACTGAATCCACATGGATCCCAGTCACTTTCAAAGCCAGCAACAAGCAGCTCCTGACAGCTTTCAACCTGACCTGTTGACTGGCTACGGAAGAAGGGCAAACGCTAGAAGAAGAAGAAACTGTGGCATATGTGATGCTAGAGAGTGATCTTCAAATCTCATGGTTGTAAATCTACTGTGCCACCTCTCATGCTGCAACAGTCTCAGTCATTCTCTCTCTCTCTCTCTCTCTCACTCTCCCTTCCCCAACCCCTCCTCCTCCTCCTCCCTCCCTCCCTTCCTTCTTCTTCCTTCCTTCCTCTTTACCAGAGCACTGCTTAGTTCTGGTTTATGGTGGTGTGGGGGATTTAACCTGTGACCTTGCCTTGAAGGCTTTGTCCAGGAAGTCGTTTGCATAAACCATTATGCTATCTCCCCACCCAGTGCTTTAAAAAAAAATTTTAAAGAATTGCGGCCAGGTGGTAGAGCAGCAGGTTAAGCACATATGAGCACATGGTGGAAAGCACAAGGGCAGGATTAGGGATACCAGTTCGAGCCCTGGCTCCCCACCTGCAGGGGGGACGCTTCACAGGCAGGTCAGCAGGTGTCTATCTATCTCTCCCTCTCTTTGTCTTTCCCTCCTCTCTCGACTTTTCTCTGTCCTATCCAACAATCGTGACAGTAACAATTACAACAACAATAATAAACACAACAAAACACAACAAAATAGCCTGCAGGAGCAGTGGGTTTGTAGTGCAGGCACCGAGTCCCAGAAATAACCCTAGAGGAAAAAGAAACTAAAAAAAGGGAAAAAAAAGTTAAACAGTGCTGCAGGTATACCTGTCAGTCTTCCTCTTTAACTCCCCCTTCCCTCTATTTCTGTTTCTACTCAATAAATAAATAAAGATAATAAAAAATTAAAAATATATTGAAGAAGGCATTTTATTTTCTCTTCATTTAAATTAAAAGTAGACATTTTTTAATTAGAAATTTTTAAAGATTAAAGGTAACATGGGTTGAAAGAAGGCAGGGATTTAAAAAAATAATCTCACCAATAAACAGATATTCAGATAAAAGTCATGAGCTTAACATTAACTCAAAATCTCTAAATATATTTGAGGGTTTCTAGTTTACAGTGACCCCTGGTGTTATTTTGAAAAACATGCACTATGCAATTCATAGGCCTGATCTCTTTTTAAAAATTTTTAAATATTTATTTATTTTCCCTTTTGTTGCCCTTGTATTTTTTTTTTATTGTTGTTGTGGTTATTATTGTTGCTGTTAGATAAGACAGAAATGGAGAGAGGAGGGCAAGACAGAGAGGAGGAGAGAAAGACATCTGCAGACCTGCTTCATTGCCTGTGAAGTGACTCACTTGCAGGTGGGGAGCCCGGGGCTCGAACAGGGATCCTTAAACCAGTCCTTACACTTTGTGCCACATGCGCTTAACCCGTTGTGCTACCTCCTCTCAGGCCTGATCTTCTAAGACCATCTATTGAATAGCAAGCAAACTATTAATATATAAAGCAGTTCATTTCCAGTGGCCTCTGAGGTAGGTAGTAAAAATCTCCACTGGAAATTAGGCTACATGTACTGAACATAAGAGTAGCATTGTAATAGATAATACAATGCATTCAGTGAATGCTATTTAAAAGCTTTACTTTTTATAATAAAATCATCTGAACAAAATTCATTAATTCTGGATTATTAAAAATAAAAAGACTAAGAACTCAATTTAATTTATAAAATAATATAGCAGAAAGTACTACCTAAAACCACAAGCGAGAAAAAAAATATTCCAGTGTCTTTAATACATAATTACACAGAATTATTTGTTCTCTCAAGAAAGTAAATTTAAGAAATCATTTGGTTACATAAGATGAGATTAATGCATTTTGTTATGCTTTACACAGGAATATTTAACTCTGTCTATGCTGCTGTCATGGGAAACATACACCACCTCAAAACCTTTAGGAACATGGTCTGAAGTAAAAGGAAAACAAAAACAGGAAAGAAGAAAGTGAGAGAAAGGAATAAAGAAGGAAGAAGACTGTTTATTTTTTAATTTTTGCCACCAGGGTTATTGCTGAGGGTTCAGTGTTTTGCACAGTGAATCCACCTCTCCTGACAGCCATTTTCCTCTTTCTTTCTTTCTTTCTTTCTTTCTTTCTTTCTTTCTTTCTTTCTCTTTCTTTCTTTCTTTCATCCTTTTTTTCTTTCTTCCTCTTTCCTTCCTTCCTTCTTTTCCTTTTTCCTTTTCTTTTTATAAGATAGACAGTGAGAGAAAGGGGAAAGGAAGAAAGATAAATCCTTGTGCGTGTTTGTGTTCAATCTGGTGTGCCACGGCCCAACCCCTGGAGACTGTATGTTCTATGTGAGGTAGACTGTTCGCTCCTGAGAATTTAAGCTTTGCTCCTCCTCTGAATGCAGAGGGCCTAGTTCAGTGCCTAACATACATAAAAAGTTAAAAGGCATTCAAACCGAAAATTGAAGAAAGAGATGGGAAAGAGGAAGTTAAGAAAAACAGTGGGGACCACCAGGCAGTGGTGCATACCCAGCTAATTGTTACCATGCACACGAACATGGGCCTTGTCCCTACTAGCAAGGGGGAAGCTTCATGAGTAGTGAAGCAGGCACTGAAGGTGTCTCTCTGACTCTTCTTTCTTCATCTTCCCCACATCTCTAAATTTCTCTCTGCTCTATCAAATTAAAATAAATATATAAAAAGAAAAATAACTGAAAATAAAAATCAAGTACAATAAAAACTAGCTTTAGAGTCTTGGAGACAGCATAATAGTTATGCAAAAGACTTTCATGTCTGCAGCACCAAATGTCTCAAGAACAATCACCAGCATCAGTATAAGCCAGAGCTGATCTCTGATGATCTGGTAAAATAAACAAAAATTAACTTTGTTTGCATGGTGGCTTCCACCACCCAAAGAGACTCCTTACAGAATGGGAGATCTTTACATGCCATTCATCAAACAAAATGCAAATAAACAAAATATACAAAGAGTTCACCAAACTCAGCAGTAACAACAACAAAAAACTAATGACCCCATTCAAAAATGGGGAGAGGATATGAATAGAACATTCACCAAAGAAAATATCCAAAAGGTCAACAGACATATGAAAAATGCTCCAACTCACTGACTGTCAGAGAAATGCAAATAAAGGTGTTGGGTAGTGGCACACCTGGTTGACTGCTCAAGGACCCAGGTTCAAGCCCCTAGTCCCCATCTGTAGGGGAAAGCTTTTGCGACTGTTGAAGCAGGTCTGCAGGTTTCCCTCTGTCTCTCACCTTCTCTATCTCCCCCTACCTTCTCGAATTCTGGCTATCTCTATCCCACAAATATAGATAATAAAAAAATTAAAACATAAATAAATAAAATAAAGAGAAATGCATATAAAGACACCAGAGATACCACTTCACCACTGTGAGAATGTCATACACTAGAAAAGGTAGCAATGAGGGCCGGGCAGTAGCTCAGTAGGATAAGTACAAATGGTGTGAAGGGCAAGGATCCCAGTTTGAGACCCTGGGGTCACTTCACAAGAGGTGAAGCAGGGGAGTCGGGCTGTAGTGCAGCGGGTTAAGCGCAGGTGGCGCAAAGCACAAGGACCGGCATAAGGATCCCGGTTCGAACCCCGGCTCCCCACCTGCAGGGGAGTCGCTTCACAAGTGGAGAAGCAGGTCTGCAGGTGTCTATCTTTCTCTCCTCCTCTCTGTCTTCCCCTCCTCTCTCCATTTCTCTCTGTCCTATCCAACAACGACAACAACAATAATAACTACAACAATAAAACAACAAGGGCAACAAAAGGGAATAAATAAAATAAAAATTAAAAAAAAAGAGAAAAAAAAAGAGGTGAAACAGGTCTGCAAGTATCTATCTTTCTCTACCCCCCCCCCATTTCTCTCTGTTCTATCTAACAACATCAATGGCAACAATTAGGGCAATAAAATGAATAGAAAATGTCCTCTGGGGCAGTAGATTCACAGTGGAGGCACCAAGCCCCAATAATAAACCTGGAGGCTAAAAAAAAAAAAGGCAGCAACAACAAATGTTGGAGGGTTTGTTGCACAAAAGATCCCTCCTACACTGCTGGTAGGCATGTGAGCTGGTCCAACCCCTGTGAAGAGCAGTTTGGAGAACTCTCAGGTTAGAAGTGGACCTACCCTATGATCCTGTAATTCCTCTCCTGGGAATATTTTCCAAGAAACTAATAAGCACACCTATCCAAAATGATGTATGTATACCTATGCTCTTGGCAGCACAGTTTGTAATAACCAAAACCTGGAAGCAACCTAGGTATCCAACAACAGATGAGTGGCTGAGAAAGTGATACATATACTCATTAAGAATGATTTCACTTTCTTCACCTCATTTGTAAGGAGCTTGAAGGAATCATGTTAAGTGAGATAAGTCAAAAAGAGAAGGATAAATATGGGATGATCTCACTCATGGACAGAAGTTGAGAAATAAAAACAGAAATGGAAACACAAAGAACTTGGATTGGGTTTAGTATATTCCACCAAAGTAAAGGACTGTGGGGACTGGGTTATTTTTTTTCAGGTCTTGATGCATGATGTTGGAGGGAGACCTAGTCTGTGGGTGAGAGTGCTTTGCAGAAAACTGAGAAATTTTATATATGTAGCAACAACTGTGTTTATTATAAACCATTAATCCCCCAATAAACATTATACTATTACTTTTTAAAAATATTTATTTATTCCTTTTGTTGCCCTTGTTGTTTTATTGTTGTATTTATTATTATTGTTGTTGATGTCATCGTTGCTGGATAGGACAGAGAGAAATGGAGAGAGGAGGGGAAGACAGAGGGGGGGAGAGAAAGATAGACACCTGCAGACCTGCTTCACCGCCTGTGAAGCAACTCCCCTGCAGGTGAGGAGCCGGGGGCTCAAACAGGGATCCTTAAGCTGGGCCCTTGCACTTTGCCCCTGCTGTGCTACCGCCTGACTCCCAAAATGATACTAGTATATAATGTTCCTAAAAGCTTACATCTATAAAACAAAAGTGTTTCATCAGAAGACAAAGGAGAGGCACTCTGGTGCTAAACCAAGGATAAGAAATCTGCTAAAAGAGACATCAATGTGATACTCTAATGTGTCCTTGGGGAGGGGGAATGACTGAGAAAAGATTCATATGCTCTCAAATGTTCAAGGCATCAGTTACTCAGATACAGAAATAATATAAATAACATAATATAAAACAATAATGTTTTACCATTACCTGTGACCTTAGACTATATGGAACAATCTTATGATTATGAAGGTGGTTTTATTATAACTTAATATGGAGAAAGAAAAAGGTGATCTTCCCATGACAATTGCATAATTGTAAATAATGAAAGCTAACCAGAAAAGATTTCTAAATATCCATCATTATGATTAAATAAACTAGTTAAATAATTGTCATTTTATCTATATGGATGTAAGCATATTCCTTTTTTCTTTTCTTTTTTTTTCCACCAGGGTTATCACTCATTATTTGAAAACTACCTTGTGTGTATGTGTGCATGTGTGCATGTGTGCTCAACACAGGGTGACATGACACTAAGGTAAAAGCAGCTGTTGGGTTCTTCATTTCCCTTTAGTGGAACTACTTGAAGGATTTCAGCAGTTACCATTGTCCATTTCTATTCAAATCCATTTCCAGGAAAGTGCAAGAATCTTAAAACAAAAGTTCTAGAAGAACGTATGAGACTGCAATTGCAAATAAGTATTTAACCCTAACAACTTATTATACCAAAACTATTCCATCATTGAGTAATAGTCACTGAAAATGAATGTTAACAGTATTTTCATTAGTAGTTCCATATATAAGAATATGCATATGGGGGCTTGTGTGATGGTGCACTTGGTTTGCTCCCATATTTTCGCTATTACAAATTGTACTGCTATGAACATAGGTATACACAGACCTTTTTGGATGGGTGTATCTGGTTCCTTAGGATTTATCTCCGGAGAGGAACTGCAGGGTCATAGGTAAGGTCCACTTCAGCCTTCTGAGAGTTCTCCAGATTGTTCTCCACAGAGGTTGGACCAACTGGCATTCCCACCAGCAGTGCAGGAGGGCTCCTTTGTCCCCACAACTTCTCTAGCATTTGTTGTTGTTACTTTTCTCACGAAGGACATTCACACAGGGGTGAAGTGGTATTTCATTGTTTTTATTTGCATTTCTGACAAGGAGTTGGAAAATTTTTTCATATATCTATTGGCCTTTTGGATTTCTTCTTTGGTGAGTGTTCTGTTCATATCCTCTCCTCATTTTTTGTGGTTGATTTCTAATCTCACTGGTGGCCGCATGGTCAGAAAAGATACTTTTTATGATTTCAATATTTATCTATTTATTAAGGCTGTCTTTGTATTCCAATACATGGTCAATTCTTGAGAATATTCCACGTGCACTTAAAAAGACTGTTTACTCTTGGTGTGTGTGTGTGTGCGTGCGTGTGTGTGTGTGTGTGTGTGTGAAAGGTTCTGAATATATCTGTTAAGTTCCTCTCATCTATGACTTCATTTAAGGACTCTATTTCCTTATTTTTTTTTGTCCTGACAATCTGTTTCTCACTGTGAGTGGTAAGTCTGATACCCATAGGAAGTTTCTTTTTCAGAGCCTCTGCTATGAGAACTGTAGAGTCAGTAGTATCCACTGGTTTGGGATTTAAAAAAATTCTTTTTAATATGCATTTTAGAAATTGTATTTTATTTATCTTTATTTTAATGGATAGAGAGAGGAATTGAGAGGGAAGGGGGATGTAGAGAAAAAGAGATGACTCCAACATTGCTTCACTGGTTGTGAAGCTTCCCCTCTGCAGGTGGGGGCCGGGGACTTGAACCCTGGTCTTTGTGCATGGTTACTTATGTACTCTACCACTGCCTAGCCCTTTGGTTTGGGCTTTATATCTTGTTCAGGGGATTAAATCTGATATGTTGAAGCATCAGGAATAGGAGTCTGTTTGCATAATCACTGTGCTATTTCCTCCACCCTATATATTATCTCACTGAACACTCTTCTTTAGATACCCATCCGACATCAGCAGAAGACACCACTGCATCTTCTCCTAGGTGGCTGGAGACCCATACTGTTCTTAAGACTAGTAAGCATAAACTTCACTCTAGGGCATTAATTCAGAAATAAATTAGTATCAATTCTCTTTTAAAGATACCTCAAGATTTTCTAGAGTATTAATTAAAATTAAGTAAAAATAAAAATCTATTTTGGGCTGGGTATTGGTACATTATTATCATGCATGAGGACCTGGTTTCAAGCCCCTAGTCCCTACTTTTCTTCCTCTTTCTCCCTCTCTATCCCCCCCTTTCCTCTCAATTTCGGTTTTCACAAAAACAGAAGTACCTATTTTTACTTTGAGGTTTACATGTATTATTAAAATTTCTTAGAAAGCACACAAGTTGTTGTTTTTTAAGCATTTATATAAATGGTTCCCTGCCTTTGTGATTTTGCCTCTCAGGGGACCATCTAGCAATGCCTGGGGACACTTGATTACTAAGTTAAGGGAAGAGAGAGACACCCAAATCAAGTGGGTAGAGAAATAATAGTTAATATTCCAAGATAAGCAGTCTTTTGCATCAAAAAGGATTATCTAGGCCCCAAATGAAAATAGATTGAGAAGCCCAGCTTTGAACTAACACATTTCTCAGGGAAAGGAAAACTTACTCATTCACATTGTTTAAGATGGATGGCACATGTGATAATAAAAATAGACTACAGTTACTTTTATTACTGTTTGTTAAACAATAACATAGTGGACTACTTTATCATGATAATAAAAGCAGATGAGTTTCTTTTACTACTATTATTTATTATTGCTACCAAGGTTATGGCTGAGGTTCTGTGCGTACACACTGAATCCACCACTCTCAGAGGCCATGTTTATTTCTCTTTCTTTTATCTGACAGGACAGAGAGCAAGTGAGAGGGGAGAGGGTATGGAGAGGGACAAAGTGAGGCACCTACAGTACTGCTTCACTGTGATGCTTCCCCCTGCATATGAAATTGGGAACTTGACTCTGGGTTCTTGTGCATGTTAACATGTATCTTGCCACTGTAGTTTCACACCTAGGGCTAGCAATTAGACTTTTTTCTTTTTTAACATTTTATTATTTTTAATGAGAGATATAGACAGACAGACAGATAGATAGGTGGATAGAAATGGGGGGGGGCAAAGAGTACTGCTCAGCTCTGGTTTATGGTGGTGCTGAGGATTGAACCTGCATGTTCAGAGCCTCAGGTATGAAAGTCTTTTGCATAACCATTACGCTGACTCCCTAGCCCAACCTTTAGGTTTTTATTATGTGTCCCTTTCTAAGGAGTTGCCACTTTGAGTTTTAAATCATATTTATTAATTTCTCCTTTCTTCCTTTTTTCCTTGTCTTGTCATCCAGAAATTTGTGTTCAGCTCTGGTTTATGGTGGTGTGGGGGTGATAGAGCCTGAAACTTTGGAGCCTCAGGCATAAGAGCCTTTTTTGCATTCCATTATGCTATCTCCCTCACCTTAAATCAATTTCTACTTTGAAATTACTTTTTTTTTTTTAAGACTTGAGGGGGCTGGGAACTGATGCACTGGGTTAAGTGCACATAGTATGAAGGGTAAAGACACACAGGAGGATCCTGGTTTGAGCCCCCTGTTCCCCACCTGCAGGGGGGTCGCTTCACAAGCAAAGAAGCAGGTCTGCAGGTGTCTATTTCTCTTCCTCTCTATTTCTTCTTCCCCCCCCCCAACTTCTCTCTGTCCTACAGAAAAGAAAAAAAAAATCCCACAGGAGCAGTGGATTCATGGTGCAGGCACTGAGCCCCAGCAATAACCCTGGAGGCAAAAAAAAAAAAAATTGAGAGAAAAAAAACAGGCATGAACACCTCTGTGGTATATGGTGCTAGGGGGTTGAATCCCTAACTTCAGACATGCAAATTCTATACTCTACCCACTGAGAAATATAGAGACAGCCAGAAATCAAGAGGGAAGGGAATGATAGAGAGAGGGAGACAGACAAAGAGACACCTACAGCCACTGCTTTCTTCACCACTCACAAAGCTTTCCTCTATAATGATCCTGGGTACATGTTCCCAGAGGGATAAAGAAAGAATAGGAAAGCTTTCAATGGAGGAGATAGAATGTGGAACCCTGGTGGTGAGAATTGTGTGGAATTGTACCCCTCTTATCCAACGGACTTGTTGATCATGATTAAATAATAATTAAGAAAAAATGTGATGTTGAGCTGGGTGGTGGCATAACTGATGAAGCACACATTGTACAGTGCACAAGGACTGTGCTTCAACCCCAGTCCCCCCTTGCAGGGGAGAGGCTTCATGGGTGGTGAAGCAGTGGTTCAGGGTGTCTCTCTTTCTGTATCACCCTTCCCTCTCAATTTCTCTCTGTCCTCTCAAATCAAATAAATATTTAAAATAATTGTTAAAAAAAAAAAGAAACCTGACATCCATCAGCAGTTCTATCCTATTCCTTCCTGTCCCACACCACTGACAATAAATCTGTTTATGAATTTGCCTATTCTGAAATCTGTTTCATAAAAAGTAATTGGGTAGGGCTGGTGAAATAGCTCACCTGGAGAGGGCACTGCTTTGCCATGTATGCAACCCAAGCTGAAACCCCTGAAGGAAGTTTCGATGCTGTGCTTACTCTGTCTTTCTGTACCTACCTCTCTCTCTCTCAAACAAAAATAAAGTTGTTGGGAAATTAAGTATGCTAGGAGCACTTTATTTTTAATCAATTAATTTAATAGAAATAGAGAAACTGAGAGGGAAGGGGAAAACAGAAAGGAGAGCTACTTGCAGTACTGCTTTTACTGCTTGCAAAGCTCGCCCCCTACAGGCGTGGACTGGGGGCACAGTCCTTGCACACTAATATGTGTACCCAACTAGGAGTACCACTGCCCAGATATTTTTAATTTATGACTTATTCTTTATTTGGAGTGGGGGCAAGCAACACTTGATTGCAAGTCCAGAGCTTTACAGATGTGCTACCTTCTCTAGCCCACAAAAATAATTTCTTTTTTAAGCCATTGCACTTCTCAGCTCTGGCTTATGGTGGTGTGGGGGACTGAACCTGGCACTTTGGAGCCTCAGGCACAAAAGTCTTTTTGAATAACCACTATGGTACCACTCCCCCACCCTGAGTGTTTTCTTACATATGTGGCAGCATTAGAATTAGTATTGCTCACCAGATAATCAAATTCCTCACTAGCTTTGAAGGTAGCTACTTAGGAATTAAAACTATCATCATCAGCCTTAATACGAGTGCCAACAGACCAAGTGAGTAGGGCAGCTTCAAGGTTTGTAAATAGCACTGAAAACATTAACTTAATAAACAGAGTACCAGAAGCCTTAAGTAGTATATGACTATTTGACATGCCAAACTAGCATTATGCTAAAAACTTAGAAAAAGAGGGAAGGTTGGAGAGTGATAGCATACTGGATATGCAAAAAAAAAAAAAATCATGCCTAAGGCTTTGAGATACCAGGTTCAATCTTCTGCATAACCATAAACCGGAGCTGAGCAGTACTTTGGTCTCTCTTTATCTCTCTCATTAAAATATTCAAATTATTCTAAAAATTTATTAACCATTAAAAACCAATACGTGGGGGTCGGGTGGTGGTGCAGTGGGTTACGCGCACGTGGTGCAAAGCGCAAGGACCCGCATAAGTATCCTGGTTCGAGCCCCCGGCTCCCCACCTGCAGGGGAGTCGCTTCACAGACAGTGAAGCAGGTCTGCAGGTGTCTGTCTTTCTTTCCCCCTCTGTCTTCCCCTCCTCTCTCCATTTCTTTCTGTCCTATCCAACAACGAACAATATCAACTATGGTAATAATGATAACCGCAACGAGGCTACAAGGGCAAGAAAAAAGGGAAAAAATGGCTTCCAGGAGCGGTGGTTTCATGGTGCAGGCACCGAGCCCAGCAATAACCCTGGAGGGGGAAAACAAAAACAAAAACCAATACGTATGACTAGCATTTTGAATTGACTTATACCAATCATAGTTGGTGACACTTTGATTGTAATCCTCTTTTAAATTTTTATTTATTTATTGGATAGAGACAGAGAGAAATTGAGGGGTGGGTAAGATGGAGAGAGAGAGATACCTGCAGCCCTGCTTCAACCACTTTTGAAGCTTTCCTCCTGCAGGTGGGTGTTGTTAAATTTTCGTAGGCTCTTGCCGGGCGGGTCTAGCTTCACTGGCAGGTAACAGAGACGCGGAGACAACGGCTGGGCAGGGCAGCTGTATTTCTTTATTCAGGAACAACGATTCATAAACTAAGACAAACTAATCACCAAACAGAACTCTGCTGTCTCTTTGCGGTGGTGCAAGCACTCTCTCTCTTACTCTCGAACTCAGGAACCCTCCAACTCTGGCACTCTGGCACTCTTGAACTCTCGTACTCGGGAACCCTCTGAAACTCTCGCACTCTCGAACTCAGGAACCCTCTCCCGGGATTCCTTGGGGCAGGGCCAAGCGGGCCTTGAAATTAACTGGACTGATCTAATTCTCTTGGCGGGGGAGGGCTAGAACAAACCAATGTAAAGCATACGACAGGTGGGGACCTGGGGCTTGAACCTGGGTCCTTGTGAACTGTATGTAATGTAAGCACTCAACCAGGTGCACCACCACCTGGCCCCCTTGAAAGCAAATTTGGGTGATGACATCAGACTGTTTTGGGAAAAATACAGTGCATATGCAGAATGGTATTGCAGATGACTAGGCAATGATTTTTTTTTTTTTAATTTTTGCCCCCTCTCCTCCCAGAGTCCTTTACTTTGGTGTAACACACCACCACAATGATTTCTGAATGGTCCCCAATGAGTTTTTGAGATACTTGAGGGCAAGCCTATCCTAGTTACTTAAACACTAAGCCTTCAATATACATATTTGTAGAATTTATTACATTTAATACTTTATTAATTGCTAACTGTTAGGTTTTCCATAAAGTCCTATGAACTTAGAAATGAATAATTCCATACACTTTTTTAACTTTAAGGATTTCACAGACTAAGGGGAGATGTGAGGCCAAGAGACAGCATGAGAAATGCTTTGGATTCTGGCCCCACATCACATAGGAGCACCATAGCATTGAGGGGAACTCATGGATGGTATAGTGCAGTGTTGTGGTAAGTAAGAAAAATGAAAATGTCTTCCCTCAGCAGTGTGGAATTGTACACTGGGCAAGACCAGAACAGTAACAAACTTATGGTAGTTGAGGAGATGGCTGAACTAGGAGAGTGCAGCTCTTGCATTTTTGAGGGCCTGGGTGATCCTCTGGCCTCTCACTTTCTCTCACATTGCAGTAGATAAATCTTGTCTTGGGGAGTAGCATAATGGTTTTGCAAATGACTTTCATGTCTGAGGCTCAGAGGTCCCCCATTCAATCCTAGGCATCACCATAAATATATCTTAAAAACAAACAAACAAGCAAACAAAAAGACCTTTCAGCAGGTTAGACCATGAAAGGTGTAAGGTAAGAATCTATTGATGGAACTATGGAGATTTGAAAGAGGAATTTAAGGATTAGAAGTGATTTGAATTATTTAGGGCATTTAGCAATGGACCCTGTATAATTCTTACATACTCATTAAGCAAATCACTATATTTTGCTCTCACTGTAAATTTATCAGATTTAAGTGCTTACTAAAGACATAACTTGAGGACTGGCAAGTTAGTCACTAGGATGTTTCACTGGCTTTGCCTTGTCTATTTACTTATTGGATGGAGACAAAAATTTAGAAAGGGGAAAAGAGACACAGACCTGCAGCACTGCTTCATTACTCATGAAGCTTTCCCCTTACAGGTGGAATCCAGGAGCCCAGGTCCTGAGCACTGTGACACATATGTTCTACTAGGTGTACCACCACCCAGATCCCATCTCTTTTTCCTTTCTTTTCTTTTTTAAGTAAAAAAAAAAAAAAAAAAAAAAACTTATTATCAGATAGAGACAGAGAAATTGAGAGGGGGAAGGCAGAGAGGCAGAGAGACACCTGCAGCCCTGCTTCACCACTCGTGAAGCTTTCCCCCTGCAGGTGGGGACTGGGGGCTTAAACCAAGGCCCTTGTACACTATAATATGTGTGCTTAACCAGGTGCACCACCACCTGGCCCTCCCCCATCTCTTTCTAATAGTCAGCTCAGAAGGGTGAAGCATCAGTGATGACAAATACAATAAAATAATGAGGTAATGGGGCCGGGTGGTGTTGCACGTGGTTGAGCACAAGTTACAATGCTCAAGTACCCAGGTTCAAGCCTCTGGTCCCCAACTGTAGGGAGAAAATTTCACGAGTGGTCAGCGTTGCAGGTGTCTCTCTCCCTCTTTGTCACCCCCTTCTTTCTCGATTTCTGGTTGTCTCTATCCAATAGATATAATTTTAAAAAATGTAAAAATGAAATGTGGAATAGACTAGATGAACTCTTATCTCTCCTCCCATTAACACTTTTTATTTGCAATCTTTACAACTATACTACTTGCAAATTTGGACAAGGGCCAAATAAAGAACAGAGTTTAGGAGCCAAGAGGTAGACAAAGGGGAATAAGAGGGTAAAAAGACTGAATCATTTAAAATAACAAATGCTTTAGGATGTTCAGATAAAGTCCCAGCCCAGAGTAGAGGACCTTATTAATCTGCTTCCATTTTCAGTGAAAAAAGTACAAAGGAAAATGAGGCTATATGTTGAAGACTTTCAATCAAGAAGAGTGGTTGAGAAGTAAGCTGTGTGAGAAGCTTTTATTTATTTATTTAATTTTTAAAATATATTTATTTACTTATTTTTCCCTTTTGTTGCCCTTGTTGAACATTATTGTGGTTATTGATGTCGTTGTTGGATAGGGCAAAAAGAAATGGAGAGAGGAGGGGAAGACAGAGAGGGGGAGAGAAAGACCGACACCTGCGGACCTGCTTCACTGCCTGTGAAGCGACTCCCCTGCAGGTGGGGAGCTGGGGGATCGAACCAGGATCCTTACACCAGTCCTTGCGCTTTGCGCCACCTGCACTTAACCCACTGTGCCACTGCATGACTCCTGAGAAATTTTTGTTGGAGATAGAATGGCTTTAGTATCTTTGGTTAAGGGAAAGTGTAACTTTTTAAGATATTATTATGGAGACATTAAAACATTTTCCATAGATACCTGCATATATGCAAATATGTATAACAGAACTCAGTGCTAATATAAGTACATATGTGTGGTCCAGGAGATGGAGCAGTGGATAAAGCACTGGACTCTCAAGTATGAGGTCCTGAATTCAATCCCTGACAACACATGTACCAGAGTAATGTCTGCTTCTTTCTCTCTCTCCTCCTGTATTTCTCATTAATAAGTAAATAGAATAATTAAAAAATACATGTAAGTAGGGGCCAGGAGGTGGTATACCTGGTTAAGCACACACATTACAGTGCACAAGGACTCAGGTTCAAGCCCCTGGTTCCCACACGCAAGGGGAAAGCTTCATGAGTGGCGAAGCAGGGCTGCAGGTGTCTCTGTTTCTCTCCCTCTATCTCCTCTCCTCTCAGTTTCTCTGTCCAGTAATGAGGAAAAATAAAAATAGTACATGTAAATTCTTAATTTATTCTGGATTAGGCATAAACCTTTAAGGTATGAATCAGTAATTTCTGGTAACTTCCTCCTATGATAAAAAGATGAGGCTTAAATTAATTTTCCCCCAAAGAAAGCTCAGACAAGTAACATGTAATATATATATATTTATTTATTTTACAAATTGCCAATGGTATATTCCAGTCATGGTTTTACACTTCAAATTGTATTTGTGATGATGAATGTCACTGATAATTATAAGGAAGTTCAAGCATTTTTTTTTTTTTTTTAACCAGAGTACTGCTCAGCTCTGGCTTATGGTGGTGTGGAGGGTGGAGGGTTTGAACCTGAGATTTTGAAGCCTTAGGAATGAGAGTCTCATAACCATTATGCTATCTCCCCCAGCCCCACCTATACATTCTTTAGAGGCCTCTTACTGTGTTTTGCTTATCAAATCCCTCATCTCTTAATTTTTCTTATGCATGTATGCCTTGCATACTATTATCAGCTTCTTTCTTATCAATTTACAAGTTCCCCTAAGGAAAAATAACAACTTAGTCCTTTAATTTCCACCTACCTGCGGCATCCTCTTGGTGTGATGTAATAATGCTTTATCTTACAATTAAAAATAAAATGTAAAACGACTTGTTAAAGACACTCCTGGAATAGGCAGGAGTTTAAAACCAAAAACACAATGCTTAAAAATAAGCCCTTCTCAAACATAATTTCCAGCAGCGGCATCAGTGTGGAAGAAAACGAAAATGAGTTCAAAGTTTTTACTCAGTTTCCACCTCTACAGAGGGGAGATTGCAACATTTACTTCCTTGTAGTATTTGTTCTGTTTTGGTTCCCTTGAAAAGGGTCTTGAGACTCATTTCATGCAAACATTTAACTCAGAAAGCTCTGCTGATTTAGTGGTTGGATTCACACCGGACCTTGTCAGATTTAACAGGAATTTAAAAAGTATTATATAAGTATCCTAGTGCAAAGTCTGCTTATCAAAATCTGTTTTATTTCTGTATTCGAACCCTGCTCAGTTCTGATGGCACTGGGATTTGAACCTAGGACCTTTGGTTCTTCAGGAATAAAAATCTTTTAGCCATAACCATATACTGTCTCCCCGGCCCTAATGATCACACTTTGATTCTCAAAGTTTGGTGGTTTCAAGAAACCTATGGCATCACTTTCGCTGACTGCCCATCTTCACAAAATCAGTATTCCCCTGAAAACTGCCCCCCCCCCCCCCCACACACATCCTTGGGAAAAACAAGCCGCTTACACCTTCCTTCTCTCTCCTCTCCCGGATGTGTGGTGTGCCTTACCTGGTCTAAGAGAAACTGTGCGCCCCTCACTGGCAGTTACCAGAGACACTTGTCAGCTGCTGACACAGTCCCGGCGCGGGGGGTGAGTTGGCAGGGAAGGTGGTATTCTTGCCCGGTCGGGCCACAACCCTCCCTGCAAAGGCCTCGTCTTACACATCTTGGCACCGTCTCCGGGCTGCCCCGGGTCGAGTCACGAGACCCCCACTGGGTCGGCCTGGCTTAGCGTCATGTGCATGGAGGACGGCTCGTTCACTTGGGGCTGATCCAACATCCAATTCACTGAAGCCACGAAGGTCAAGCTCCCCTTGGAAGTAGTCCGCGGCCAGTGCCCCAACAGGTTGTCCCAGCAAGATCGGATTGGGTCATCAGAGGACAGGCCTGCGGCCCGGCAGTGGACAGCGCCGGGGGCGGAACCATTCCCCTTCCCGGCAGCCCGCCGACTTCCGGAGCTGCGCGGCGCCTCTCTGCGCAGCCGGGGATGCCAGGCGCGCCCCTCCCCCCAGGCCGCTTCCCGGCATGCTCTGCAGAGGAAGGGACGGAGTCGACAAAAACAAACCCAGTCGCGGCGGTGTCCGCGGCCCTGCGGAGCCCTCGGCGCTGCCTCGGGGTCCCCCTGACAGCCCGGCCCCTCGGCTCTGACCGCTCTCTGTCCCCCGGCCCCGGCCGCTGACCCAGAGCCGAGGGGCCTGACCGCGACCCCGCTTCGTCCGACCCCTCCCGCTGGTCCGTCAGCCCGGAGTTCGGGGCCGCGGCTGGCAGCTGGGACGCCGGCGGTTGTGTCGGTTGGCGGCCCCGGATGGGCGGTTGGTAGCCGCCGCCGAGAACGAGGCGGCGGCGGAAGATGGTGCCGGAGGCTGCCGGCTCTGCTGCTGCCGCCGGCGGAGGAGGTGGTGCTGCCAGGTGAGTGCGGTCGTCGCCGCTGCTCTCCCTTTCCCCTGCCCGGCCCTGGAGGCTGAGGACGGGGTCCCCCGCCGCCCCGAGCCCCGCCCACGCCCCGATGCGCGCGCCCCCGGCCCGGCCGGCTGCCCCCCCTGGGCCGCGGCGGCTGTGGGGTGGGCTAGCCCTGGGCCCGGCTCCCGTGGTGCCTCCCCGTCCGCGTCTCTGCCGGGCTGCGCGAGTGACCGAAGGCTAGAAGGCGGCTGCCTCCCCAGTCTCCGGCCCGAACGCCGCCGTGGGCCGGAGCGTTGGAATCCGGCCGAGGCCGGGCGCTGCGCTCCGTGCTCCGCGGGCGGAACCCGGGGAGACGTCTTTGTCCCGACCCCGGAGTGCGACGATGGGTGTAAAGTTACTCCGGGGAATGACTCAGCCTCGGCCGGCCCGCCCTCCCCGTCGGTGGATTTGGGGTGTGTGTGTGTCACAACTTACTCGGTGGGGGTGGGGGCAGGACCCCTGGAGACGCGGCAGCTTCTGGGGGAGGTCGAGGCGGGGGCGGGGGGTGGTGTCGCTCTCTCGAGTTCTTCCCCCGGCGGGTGGTTGCGCCGCGGTCGTGTTGATTGTTGATGGTTTTGTGATGAAGCGGGTCTTCACGACTCTTTATCTAAAGTGTGGCGGTAGCCACCGAGCGCCGTAGAAACAGCCGTGCTCGCCGAGGTATGAAGAGTCAAGATCCTGCGAGACACTCAGCCCGGGGAGGCTAGCTCGGCGCTGGGAGCACACGACTTCAGGGCTTGCTCAGCACTTGATGGTGCAGTTTCTAGGGGTCTTGGGTGTGGGTGGCTCTTGTGTGGTTTAACCTCAGAGGCTATAGCTGAGCGCTATAGGAGGGGACTGGGGACAGAGAAGGCAGAGAGACACCTGCAGCCCTGCTTCACCACTCATGAAGCTTTAACCACCGCCCCCGCCCCCCGCAGGTGGGGACGAGGGGCTTGAACCTGGATCCTTGCTCACTGTAATGCGAGCGCTTAACCAGGTGTGCCACCGCAAAAGGCTCTTAACCTATGGTAAATACTTAGGTAAATAAAAAAAAAGTATTTAATGGTTTACAAAAATCTGTTTATAGTCAAGAATCTCTCGTGTTTGGTGTTTGTATTTTAGTATTTGGTACAAAGGAGGTTCTTTCCAATTCTGAAATGGGTGGGGAGGCAGGTCCCTGATTGAGCTCACAGATGAGCATGCTGCATAGGGATCCACCCGGGTTCAGGAACCCCCCACTGGGGTCCCCACCTACCTGCCATGGGAGGTGCTTTAGGAGTGGTGAAGCAGATCTGCAGGTTTCTTTCTCTCTCTTCCTCCCCCTTCCATCTTAGCTTCTTTCTGTGGAAATAAATAATATATTAAAGATGTATACTACCCGAAGCAAATATACCTTGGAGACTGCCAGCCTAATGGCAGTCTAAAGACTTTTCATAAAGCCTGAGGCACTGAGGTTCCAGGTTCAGTTCCAAGCACCACTATAAGCTAGAGCCTAACAGTTTACTGTTCTCTATTTCTCATTAAAATAAAGCGAATAAATGGTTTTAAAGACAGTTCATGGAGAAGCAGAAACAGACATGACTGATTTTTTTTTTGAGTTATTTGAACCTCGAGCAGATCAGTGTCAGAGGTGTGAAGATAATATCTTTGTTATTTGCATTACATACTGTGACATATGACAGGCATGAGAATATTTTCCGATTAACATTCCTGCCATGTTTTTCAGTGTTTATATCATGCTTAAAATCTAATTTAGCTTTATCAAAGAGATGTTTTATGTTGATAAATATTTGTAGATCAATATTGGATATGGACTTATTACTTTTGAAAAATGTGGGCAATTTTGAATCACTTATGCTAGTAGAAGTTAGGATTAGTTACTGGCCCAGTTCTTTGCATTATATTACTTGATGACAAGGAAGACAGTGAAGCTGTACTTTTGTTTCTTGGAAATTGGAGTTCTGTTTTCCTGTTCCATGAGAGGATGGTACTTTCATCCCTTAGTAAGGTTGAGATTTTTTTTCAATTGTTACAAGTATCTCAAGTAGTGTCTCCAAGCATTCCTTCCCTTTCATTGATTAGTTGCTTTCATAAAGGCAGTGAGGGGTGGAGGGTAGATAGCATAATGGTTATGCAAAAGACTCTCAAGCCTGAGGCTCCAAAGTCTTAGGTTGAATTCCCCTGAACCACCATAAACCAGAGCTGAACAGTGCTCTGGTTTGAAAAAAAAAAAAAAAAAAGCAAATGCCTTGAGCATTATGGAATAACACTTGTCTTCCCATGATTTTTTTCTTTTATTTTCTCAGACTTTATTGGGTTGTAATTATGCTCAAAAGTGGTAACAGCTGTGATTTCTTTTCTCATTCTTTTTGTTTTGATGTTGTTGAGACTACCCTTTTCTCCCCATTCTCATTCCACATGTAATAATAATTCCAGAATCTGTTGAAATGTTGGTCAGATTGGTCTCATGCTATTGACACCTTCATGTCTGTTTTAGCCATTGTACTACAGATTAACTTTTTTATGTTGTTGATGTATCCTTACATATAAATCTGGTTTGATAGAATGAAGTTGTCTATAGTTGCTATCTAGAAATTCAGTCTTATTTCCCAACCTTTTAGTATCTATTACTAGAACACTTTTGATATAACTATAATTATATGAGTAATAAGAGTTAAAAGAAAACTACCTTTAAGGGAAATGTCACGGCTTGATAGTGCTAGCACTCCTTTAAAAATTATACCAAGTATGGTATCATAGCTGAATGTCACTAGCTCAACAGGTGACACTAATCCAGGTGTTGTTTTATACTTGGTGTATTTAGGAGGCAGGACTGGTTTTTGTTTGTTTTGAAGTTATCTTATGTTCATTTTACTGGTTCTGATTCTATTTTGAGTGTCTATTATGTACTAGCATGGAAAGATTTTCTGTGTTACACTATTTAGGTCAAACAAGTGACACACATGTTATTGCCTCATTTTTTTTTTTTTTTTTTTTTTTTTACCAGAGCCCTGATCAGCTTTGGCTTTTGATGGTGCAGGGAACCTGGGACTTTGGAGCCTCAGGCACGAGAGTCTCTTTTCATAACCATTATGCTATCTACCTTATCTTTATAAATTCAAACTGTCAAAAAGTAGATGCCTGCTTTCTGTATCCCTAGGCAAAACATGAAAGACATGCTCTAAACTGTTTTGTAGTTCCTTTTAGCTCCATTCATGTGGTACTGACCTTATATGAAGTTGCTTGTCTAGTTTGTAGACAAGTCATTCACTTTGGAAGCTCTGAACCTTTGTAGAAAGGTTTTCTTTTGGGGAATGTGAAGATGATCACTGACCTACACCCCCACCCCCTTTTGGCAGAGAAATATTAGGATCAGATTTGGAGAGTTTGAAGCCTAGTTTCAGTCCCTGGATAATCTATATACTCCCATTTGTGGTGAGCATTATTTTAATTGATGCTACACCTAGTAACTCCTCAGTGGGGATATAATGCTATGAATTAAAATACACATATTTGCAAGCTGGGAGATAGCATAATAGTTAATGCAAAGTGACTTTTATGCCTGAGGCTCCCAGACCCTAGGTTCAGTCCCTAGCACTACCATAATCCATAGCTGAGCTGTGCTCTGGAAATAAATAAATAAATAGCAACTTTGTAAACTAGACAAAATTCTTCCTCAACTTTTTTTATGTAGTGTCATCCAAATTTAATGTATTCTATTAGCTTTGGAAACAACTTGATGGTATTCTTAGCACAGCGTATGACTTACGTTGCCTATCAACAATAATAGGGTGCATAATGAATGAAAATTCCAGTTTATTGGGTCAGAAACAGTCATCTGGACACTTTATTATTTTTTTATTATTTATTGGATTAATGATTTGTAGCCAACAATAAATAGAATAGCTTCTAACATTTCTCAGTTTTCCACATAACAATACAACCACCACTAGGTCCTCTGCCATAATGTTCCAGGACCTGAATTCATCCCTCCCACCTCCTTTTTTTTTTTTAACTTTTAATAGATTAAATCTGTTGAGTGTGAGCTAGATTGAGTTACCAGATCATTATAGTATCCCAGCTCTCCAAAGAGGGCATTACAGAATTTATTAACTATTGATAAAGTAGTTACTTTTTCCTGAGTCTTGGAGATGCTTTGTTATTTCCCATAGTAGGCATGAAAGTCCAGTTTTACCCTTGTATCTGGGAGTTAATGTAATGGAATCACTATTTTAAAAAAAATGCATCTCACCATGCCATCTCTCCTCATTTAATGCTAGCAGTTCCAGGAAGAACAACTACAAAGAATTTGTTTTAGATGCTAATGAGAGAGACTTGTCAGAGCACTGTTCAGCATGTGTGGTTCTAGGAAAGGTATTGGGGCCTCATGCCTTCAAGTTCTGTCTACTGTCTGCTGAACCACTTCTCTGACCTTATGGTGTGCGATTCCCCGCCACTCCCCATAAGATAATTCATACTATATTACGTATCTAGCTTTCTGAGTTCAGAGGAGAGGAAAATAATACTGGCATCACTTGTGGTTAGAGAAAGCTTCCCATTACTGGTAATAGAATATACATTTGGACCTTACTTAGATGAGTAAAGTCACATAGTTATCATGCTGTGTGTGTTTTACATTGCAGAACTATGAAATATGAGTAAAGGCTTTGTGTAGGAAATCAGTTGGAGAAACTTTTAGAAAGATAGACTGGTTAGTTTTGATGTCTCTAAGTGTTGGAATTTAAAGTTTAATTACCAGCATTTTAAAGCTTTTATTTCTTGCTCTGTGTTGTTAGCCCATTTCATCTTCTCTGTAAAAGGAATGGAAGGGAAATTCAAATACAGGTAAATCTTCCAAGTTCCACTACTTCAGTCTTAATTTACTGTTAGATTTGGCACATTCACTTGTTACTTAAGAGGAAGACTGATAAAGAAATTAAGAGAACCATTTGAGAGTTGTTTATGGAAGCCACAAAGTGGGATACCTGCACAGAAACGCCTGTGAAGACATGGTGGGCTGTCATTTTGTGGATTCATATTGAGGAGAGAAGCATCTTGACTGGTGGTTAGAATTGAGTGTTCAGGAAAAGTCCTAGCACAGTCTGAAGTTAAAGAATAGTTTTAAATGAAAAAGCACTGAATTAGAATTTAAATATGTTAGATGCAATTGATTTCAAATTTGAAGCATTTAGCATCAGCTATGTGCTTAGTCCTGAATTCAGGACAGAACCTAGGTGAGTGACTTGAGATATCTGCACTATACTTTATGTGTAGATTCTTCAAATCCTCACAACAACTTTGTGCACTAGGTAGATTCTATCCTTTCAGTAGCTGGAATAATGTAAGTTAGATGAGGTCTGTAGATTCATATACTAAGTGGGGACAGGACTTTAACAGAAGTCTTTTGGTAACTGTTCTCATATTCATAGATCTGTTTTCCCTTTTATATGTGCATAAAGACAGCTATGGAAAATTACACGTGAATGCCCATCTAGGGGAGGGTATAGAGTTTAGAGGTAGAGCTCCTCTGGGATCTTACACTGAGGAAAACAAATGTGGATCACTACTGCTCTCTTACATAGGTAAGCTCTTTTAGGGCAGAATGTTCAGGTTGCTTACTTTGATTTAATGCATAATTGCCTTTTTCCAAAGAGGTAAAAAAAAGTATGATCTTTAAGGAGATTAGAAAAAGTTCTGCAGATATCTACTTAAAAGATTGAATGCTACCACACTTTAAAGTCTGTTCTGTATGCACATCTCTCAGCATTAATAAAATATAGTAAAATCTACAGATAGAATCACATGAAATATTTTTTTAAAGAGAGTATTTATTTACTTACTATAATTATTTTTTTTACCAGAGCACTGCTCAGCTCTGGTTTATGGTGGTGTGGTGGATTGAACCTGGGACTTTGGAGCCTCAGGCATGAAAGTCTCTTTGCATAACTTAAGCTATCTACCCCCACCTATTTATTTCTTACCAGAGCACTGCTCAGGTCTGGTTTATGGTGGTGCGAAGTTTTTTTGCATAACCATTATACTATCTACCCCTCCCCTGAAATAATCTCTAACTTGCCTTTCTTACTGAATAAATTGCTAACTAATGTGTATGGTTCTATCAGATATTTATTGTTTATTGGATAGAGACAGAAATTGAGGAGGGAGAGGGAGATAGAGGGACATAAACCTGTATCTGCTTCACCACTTCTAAAGCTTTCCCCCTAAGGGTGGGGACAGGGTGGTGGTAGTGGTGATGGGGGAATGAGCTGACATCCTTTTGCATTTTAACATGTGCAGTTGACCTGGTACATCACCACCCAGCCCTTTTATTTTTATTTAATTTTTTAATTGATTTAACATTGGTTTACAAAAATTTTTTTTGCTTGCTTTAGTTACCTATTGTTACCATTTAGTTACCATCCCATAGTTGTCTTTTGCTTATGTCACTTAGCAAAATCACTTTAAGTTCCATCCATTTTTGTCCAGAACGATATAGTATTATCTTTTAGTTGCAGAGTAGTGATCCACTTAATGTATATCTTATAACTTCTTTATCCAGTCGCTTTTCATTAGCATTTAGGTTATTCCGTATTGTAACCACTATGAATAATGTAATTGTGAACATAGGGATTCATATATTTGAGTTGGTATTCTCATTTCCTTTCAATATATGCCTAGGAGTTACTGGATCATAAGTTATTTCCAGTTTTATTTAAGTAATATAGTAGGTTTTTTTTTCTTCTTTTTTAAATCTTTATTTATTTATTGGATAGAAACACCCAGAGATGGAGAGGAAAGGGGGAGATAGAGATGGAGGGAGATACCAGCAGCACTGTTTCACCACTTGAGAAGCTTTCCCCCTGCAGGTGGAGATCATGTGCTCTAATAAGTCCTATCCCACTGTAACATGTGCTCTCAACCAATTTACATTCTAGTCAACAGTGTAAAAGTTTCTTTTTATCTACATCCTTGGTGGGGGTACATAGCATAATGAGTATGCAAAGAGATTTCTCAGGTCTGAGGCCCTGAAGTCACAGATTCTATCCCCCCACCCCCCACTATAAACCACAGCTGATCTGTTCTGGTTAAAAAAAAAAAAGAGAGAGAGAGAAAGAAAGAAAGAAAGCTTTCATGCCCTAGGCTCCCAGGACCCAGGTTTAGTCCCCTGCACCACCAAAAGTTAAGAGCATTTCACTCTAGTCAAAAACAAACAGAAAACACATCCTCACCAGCACCACAGTTTCTTGATGTAGGCCAATTTCATAGGCCCCATAAGTTATGGGGAGGATTTCTCAGATATCTATGTGGTGGTTTCTGTTTGCTTTTTGAGTAGTGCATTTTCAGATCTTTTTCCCACTGCTTTTTAGAGTTGCTTTACTTTTGTGTTGCTGCATGATAGATACCTTTATGTATGTTCAAAATCAGTCCATTGTCAGAAGTGTGATAAAGTATCCCCAATTATTCAGTAGTCTTTTCATCCTTGTCAAAATTTCTTTTGATTTGTAAAACTTTATATGATGTAGTCCTATTTAAAACTGAGTAATGTCACCTTATATAGTTGCATCATGACTTATTTGGATTGATTCATAACCTGGACTGATAGTTTTCTTATTTTTTACTGTTGAAATAATGGGTGTGATGAGAAGCCAATCAATTCTGTAGGTACTACTCTTTGTACACTTCTTTGATTATCTGTTTCTGATAATCTTTCCTGGGGTAAATGCTAGTTTGCATACTCAGAAATTTGGTACATGTCATTTTAAAACACCTTAAAAGTTGTATCAGTTTAGGGGCCTGGTGGTGGTACATCTAGTAGCGTGCACACATTACCATGTGCTGTGGCCTGTGTTCAAGCCCTCAGCCCTCACCAGCTTGGGGGGAGCCTTCATGAGCAGTGAAGCAGTACTGTAGATATCTGTCCTTTCTGTCTGTCTTTTGTTCTCTCCTTTCTGTGTCTCTTACCCTCTATCAAAACAGAAAGAAAAAAGGGAAAAAATTGTTGGCAGATGTGATGGAGTCCTACAGACACTACACTCTGGCAATAACTCTGGTGGCAAATAAAGTAAAAGTAAATAAATAAATGAGTTAGGTTGTACCAGCTTATATTCTTGCCAAATATGTGCCTGCCACTAGGCTTACTGTTAATATCTTGTCCACACTTTGCGTTCATTTAAGTCATTAGTGATCTGAAAGGTAGAACTAAAAATGCTGTTTCAGATAATTTTTTTTCCTTTTTTTTTTTAAATGCTTTATTTTAATGAGAGACACAAGAGACCAGAGCACTGCTCAGCTCTTATGAGCTTATGGTGGGGCTGGGGATTGAACCTAGGACCTCACAGCCTCAGACATGAGAGTCTTTTGCATAACCATTATGCTGTGTCCCCAGCCCCTAATGTTATTTTTCTATATGCTATTGCAGCTTGTCTGTCATACTGTTGCTTAATATGTTCTTTTCCCTAATTAGAAATCTTATTTTAAAGTATTTGCATTTGCTAAGGTTAACTGTTGTGAAGCTTTATGGATGTTATACATCTATAGATTACAGAACATACATAGTAATATAGAACACTTAGATTATCTTAATACATCTCTCCTTTCAACCTTCCCTATGCCCAACCTCTAGCAAGCAGTTATGTTTCACCCTATCTATAGATTTTACTCTTCTAGAATGTCATTAAAGCCACAAATTATGTTGCCTTTTTAACCCAACATCTTTTACTTAACTTAAAACCTCTTTCAGTTTCTGATATTCCATGATATGGATGTGTTGTTGTTTGGTTGGAGTTTTTTGTTTATCTTTAGGATTGCTACTCTTTTACCTGTTTTCCATATGGAGGGAGTTCTTAACTGCCTCCAGTTTTCTGTGATTAATAAAACTAGTTTTGTTGAGAAATACTTGGCATACACTATTACGTAAATTTAAGGCATATAACATCATGGTCTGATTTACATGTATTTGGAAATGATTATTACCACATTAGGTTCAGCTAGTAATACCATTTTCTTATATAGGAACAGTGAAAAAAGGGAAATTTTT
Organism: Erinaceus europaeus; assembly: GCF_950295315.1. Lineage (NCBI taxonomy): Eukaryota > Metazoa > Chordata > Mammalia > Eulipotyphla > Erinaceidae > Erinaceus > Erinaceus europaeus. Next base: position 153,348,168 of record NC_080162.1, read on the forward strand.
TTTTCTTAATGATGCAAACTCTTAAAGTGGAAGTTTGCACATTTTGATTCATTTCCCTCTTCTTTCCCTTTAACTCTGGTTAGATGTATTCTGTAGTCTGAACTCTCCAGCTTTTAAAACTTCATTTATGTGTGTGTGTATGAGTGTATGGAGAGGTGGACTGGGTGCATGCACTCTCAGCTCTGGCATGTGGTGTTATCTAGTATCAAACCTGGGACCTCTGAGGCTTGAGACATGCTAGTCTAGAGTCTAACATTGAACTGTTTGCCCCACCCTTTGCTTTTTTCCCCACTAATAAGCACAGGCTTAATGAATATGGTTTTTGTGTATAGATGACTTTTAGAGCCATGTACATAAAATTTACTATGTAGAATCTTGAGTAGACAAGATCTTTGGATGCCCTCTAGGTCATGGCATGGCCGGCCTAAGAGGACCCAACTCAGAAACAAATTTCTTTTTTTTTTTAGCGTTTGTGGTTATTTTTACAGAAAATTAAGGTTGAGTGTGTAGTTGAAGAATAAGAAACCTTTGAATATCCTTTGTATTTCCATTGATTAGTCTTTGATACCAAATGAAATAGATTTATGTTTCTGTGTATACATGATTACTTAAGGAAATTGTCATTTCATAATTATTCACAATTATCTTATTCAGTAAACTAATTTTTTAAGTAAAAAGTTTTACTACTTATTTGATAGTGTAGACTATGAGCAGAGAGTTAGTTACTAAATGATTACAAAATGGCCTGCCTTAGGATTCAAGAGCTATGATCTCTCACCCATTGTTGAGTTTGTTTCATTATCTGATTAATGTTCACCTCTGATCTTCTGGTTGATTTTTGAGTGGTTGTTTCTTACATGATTCTAAAGCTTTTTTTTCCCCTGAAGAACTTGAAAATTTTCACACAGAACATTGCCCTTTATACAACACTGCTATCTGTTCTCAGCACAAACACTGTATGAAACCAGCATTCAGGGAAGAAACTACAACCCTGATAGTAATGGTGCTACATTCTCTCATTTGGTTCTAATAACTTGATTATCTTCATCTTAAATAGGACAGTCACACTTTTTATCATATAACTTCCTGGTTATATGAGCCGAATGTTTGGAAGCAAGCTAAACCGTAATCATTATGCTTTGGTATGGGTACAAGGAGATCTCAAAAGTTCCTTTGTACTAGACATGTTCATGGATTCACTGCAAATCTGTCATGAGAGCTATACAGATAACTCTGGTTTGTTACTTAACATGCAATTTATAACTTCAACAGCAACCTATTTTCATGTTGTCTTTCTTAAATTGGAAAATAAAGCATTTACTACTGGAATGAGTGCATTTAGGAAATGTTTCAGTAAGTTACATCCACAACCATGAGGAAAGATTAGTGGGTGTGTGGGAAAGTTAAATGTTTGTCTATCTTGAACAGCAGGAAGTGTGGGGCATGTAATTTCTATCATGCATTATAGTCTGTGCATAGGAATTGCCAGTAAGTAGAGTGGAATAGCTTTTGACATTTCTTACAAACCAGGTTACCAGTCATAACTTCTGCTGAAAGCATTTCTCCCGTTGTAGGGTTGGAGAACATCGGAATTGTTATAGTAAGCTCTTAATTTTCTTAGTAAGTTTTGGCAATTAAAAATACAGAGTTGTGGGAGTCGGGCGGTAGGACAGTGACACAAAGCACAAGGATCCGGGTTCGAGCTCCTGCCTCCCCACCTGCAGGGGAGTTGCTTCACCAGTAGTGAAGCAGGTCTGCAGGTGTCTATCTTTTTCTCCCTCTCTCTGTCTTCCCCTTCTCTCTCCATTTCTCTCTGTCCTACCAATGACCACAACAATAAAACAACAAGGGCAATAAAAGGGAATAAGCAAATATTTTTACAAAAAAAATATAGAGTTGCAGGAGGACAGTCAGCCACATGCAGTCACCCTTTATTTTCAGGAGTTATCTGATGACCAGTTTTGCTGCACCCTCCACCTTCTGTTGCCTCTTTTTACTACTTTTGGTTCTGTAAGATTTCTCAAGTCATCCATCCATTTTTAAGTGACAGAATAGTCATTTTTAGTAAGTGAAGTCTTTAAAAGTTATTAAAAATCAGTTATTCCTTTGCCTTGGGCTTGGCTATATAACCAGGTGGTATATTCTGATAGTATCTTAATGTTTTCCTAGTTCACCACATCTTTCAGTACCTTAAAGTTATTTATATCGACCTTTTTGACATCTTTTGTCTATGTAATCTTTTTACATATATAAAATGGTTCTCGTGTTAGAATTACTGGGCTAAGAGAAATGTTGATAAAACTGTTTACCTACCCCCATGGACACCGGGTGCTTTCTAGAAAGGCTAGTTATTTATAGTGAATCCATAACAAGTCATGTATCCTCTCTTATATCCTTTTGCAACCAATATAGATCATCATTATTGTTTAACAAAAAAGAAAAAGTACTATAGTAAGTCTTAATTTATTCTGCATTTTTATTAGTTACTAGTGTCTTGCTGATCTTATCTATTCATCCACTCCCACCCAACTAGCCTCTTCCTCTCTCCCTCCCTTCCTTTGATTGTTTTGCTAAGCTATTTTAAAGCATTCTAAATATTTTAGATCTTTTTTACCCACAATTCATTATTTTATAACTAAAATAACCCTCATTCTCCCAAAACAGGAGTAGTAGTTTTCCAGTATAATCTACTCTTTAATCTATATTTAGATTTCCACAATTTTTACTTACTTTATTTTTGTCTTCACAGTTAATCACTGGAACTCAAGGCCTGCAAAACAACTCCACCTTTCCTCGTGGCCATTTTTCTTTTAAATAGAGTTGAGGGGGAGAAAGACACCTAGAGCATTGATTGCTCCCCTTCTATTTCTTCCTCTCTATAAGTGAGAGGACTAGGGCCTTGAACCTGGGTAATGTGTGCATTCTACTGGATGAGCGAGCCATCACCTGTAGCTTTCCACAATTTTTAAAGATTTATTTACTTTTATTAAAGAGAAAGAGAAATGGGAGAAAGCTCTGGCATAGAGCAACATTGGAGATTGAACTTGAGTTCATTGGGGCCTCAGAAATGCAAGTCCCATGGTATAAAGCATGTGCTCTCTCCAGCCCAAAATTTCACATTTATTAAAAAAAAATACCACCTTAGACTTAACTGGGGCCCCCACTTTCACCTATTATGACACTGTTGGCCACAGCTGTTTTTTCAAGATGGCATTGTGAGAGTACTTCAGGGTTGGGAGCCAGGTATCAGCATGAAAGCCAACTGTGAGGCAAGGTAGTAGAAGCCTTTGACTACCCAGTCCAAAGTCCTGACTTTAAAATCTGCCTCTTCCAGTAGAAAGCCCAGCCATGCAGAATTCTTGCTCATAAACTTACAGCATTTCAGAAGTGAGCATTATTAAGGACTAAACAGAATCTCCTCTCCAAGCTTTGGTGTTAATAAGCTTGCCAGTAAAGCACAGAGAAGGAAGAGGAGCTAAGCCAGGTCTGTCCAATCAGCGCTGGTGTCTCCACTAGAGGGCCAGTAGCTCTTCCAGACCATTCACAAGACCATTAAAAGACTTAACTGGCATGAAAAACAGAACACTGTAGTCATGGAAATAGTTATTACGTCTCAATATCAAGTGGAAAAGTGTAAAGGCAGAGAGGGGATTGCACTGAGACATGCATGCAAAATAGTTGAGAAACATTTTGGAGACATGGAAAGACAGTGCAGTGTCCACAGACCCCGCAACAACAGGAGGAGGCTACTCTTGTCATCCTGAGTTCACACACATGGATGACGCTTTCAGCATCTGATCAAGGAGGTGATTATGGCTCCAGCGGAGGCAAGTCAAGGTAGGAAAGAGGTCCTGTATTACCTGATGGCTCCTATTAGGAAGGGTCAGCATTTCCAGATTTTGAACTTGAACAGACAAAACAAAGGAACAAGGGAATAATGATAGATAAATATGATCATTTTAGTGTGGCCAGGAATATAACTCATGGTAGAGCTCAAGACTTGTATGTTTGAGGTTCCTGTTTCACTCCCTAGTGCACATAGGCCAGTGTGGTGTTCTGACTTCTTTCTCTTTTCTTATTCTCTGTCTCAGGTGAAACTTTCTCATAGATAAAATAAATGAAGATACTCTTAATATAAGATACTATTTCACAGTAGTCTCCCCCCACCCTTGATAGGACAGAGAGAATTGAGATGAGGTGGAGAGACATCTGAAACACTTGCTTCCCCCCTGCAAGTGGTAACGGGCTTGAACCTCGTCCTTGCACATGGTGACATATGCATTCAGCCTTGTGCACCACTGCTGGACCCCCACCATTACATTTATTATTTGGCTGATAACATCTCCTTCAATATATAGAAGTCTCCCTCCATTTTTTTTTTATTTCTTTATTGGGGAAATAATGTTTTATATTCAACAGTAAATACAATAGTCTGCACATGCATAACATTTCCCAGGTTTTCTTAAAATAATTTTTTTATTATCTTTATTTATTGGCTAGAGACAGCCAGAAATCAATAGGGAGGGGGGTGATAGAGAAGGAGAGAGACAGACACCTGCATCCCTGCTTTACGACTTGTAAAGGCTTCCCCCTGCAGGTGGGGACTGGGGGCTCAAACTCGGTTCTTTGCACATTATAATACATGTGCTCAACCAGGTGCGCTACCACCCGACCCCATTTACCAGTTTTTCATATAACATACAACCCCCATTAGGTCCTCTGTCGTCCTTCTTGGATCTGTATTCTCCCCACCCACGCACCCCAGAGTCTTTTACTTTGATGCAATACGCCAATTCCAGTTCAGGTTCTACTTGTGTTTTCTTTTCTGATCTTGTTTTTCAACTTTGGCCTGAGAGTGAGGTCATCCCATATTCATCCTTCTGTTTCTGACTTATTTCACTTAACATGAATTTTTCAAGGTCCATCCAAGTTTGGCTGAAAATGGTGAAGTCACCATTTTTCATAGCTGAGTAGTATATATATAGCACAACTTGCTCAGCCATTTCATCTGTTGTTGGACACCTGGGTTGCTTCCAGGTTTTGGCTATTACAAATTGTGCTGCCAAGAACATATGTGTACACAGATGTTTTTGGATGGATGTGTTGGGTTCCTTAGGATATATCCCCAGGAGGGGGATTGCAGGGTCATAGGGTAGGTCCATTTCTAGCCTTCTGAGAGTTCTCCAGACTGTTCTCCACAGAGGTTGGACCAATTGACATTCCCACCAGCAGTGTAGGAGGGTTCTTTTGACCCCACACCCTCTCCAGCATTTGCTGCTGTTACCTTTTCTGATGTATGACATTCTCACAAGAGTGAAGTGGTATCTCATTGTTGTCTTGATTTGTATTTTTCTGACAGACGTGGAGCATTTTTTTCATGTGTTCCTCAGCCTTTTGGATCTCTTCTGTGGTGAATATTCTGTCCATGTCTTCCCCCCATTTTTGGATGGGGTTACTTGTTGTCTTGTTGTTAAGATTTGCAAGTTCTTTATATTCTGGTTATTAGCCTCTTGTCTGATGTATGGCGTGTAAAGATCTCCCATTCTGTGAGGGGTCTCTTGGTTTGTGTAGTAGTTTCTTTAGCTGTGCAGAAGCTTTTTAATTTGATGTAGTCCCATAGGTTTATACTTGCCTTAGTCTTCTTTGTAATTGGATTCGTTTCATTGAAGATGTCTTTGCAGAAAAAAGTTCTGCCAATATTTTCCTCTAAGTATCTGATAGTTTGTGGTCTAACATCCAAGTCCTTGATCCACTTGGAATTTACTTTTGTATTTGGTGAAATACAGTGATTCAGTTTCATTCTTCTGCATGTTTCAACCCATTGTTTCCAACACCATTTGTTGAAGAGACTCTGCTTTCCCAATTTAATAGTCTGGGCACCTTTGTCAAAGATTAGATGTCCATAGGTGTGGGAGCTCACAATTCTATTCCAGTGGTCAGTGTGTCTATTCATGTTCCAGTACCAAGCAGTTTTGATGACAATGGCCCTATAATACAATTTGAGATCTGGGAGTGTGCTGCGTCCAGTTCTGTTCTTCTCAACATTGTTTTGGGAATTCTAGGTCTTTTCTGGTTCCAGATAAACATTTGTAGCATTTGTTCTATTCTCCTAAAAATGTGGTTGGGATCTTAATGGGGATAACATTAAATTTGTATATGACTCTGGGTAGTATATTCATTTTGGTGATGTTAATTCCTCCAACCCATGAACATGGAATATCTTTCCACTTCCTTGTGTCTTTTTCAATTTCCTTGAGTAGTGAGTCATAATTTTCAGTATACAGGTCTTTCACTTCTTTGGTTAGGTTTACTCCTAGATATTTTATTGTTTTTGTTGCTATAGTAAAAGGAATTGATTTCTGGATTTCAACTTCTTCTAACTTAGTGTTTGCAGAGGAATGCCACTGACTTTTGAATGTTAATTTTATAGCCTGACACCTTACTGTATTGTCTGATGATATCCAAATGCTTCTTGCTGGATTCCTTAGGTTTTTCTATGTATGTTATCATGTCATCTGCAAATAGGGAGTTTGACTTCTTCTCTTCCAATCTGTATGCCTTTAATTCCTTGCTGCTGCCTGATTGCTATGGCAAGAACTTCCAACACTATGTTGAATAGTAATGGTGATAGTGGGCAGCCCTGTCTAGTACCTGATCTGAGTGGAAATGCTTCCAGTTTTTGACGATTGAGTATGATGTTGGCTGTAGGTTTGCTATATATAGACGCCACTATCTTGAGGAATTTTCCATCTATTCCCTTTTTTGTAGTGTTTTGATCATAAAAGGATGTTGTATTTTGTCAAAGGCTTTCTCTGCATCTATTGATATGACCATGTGGTTTTTGGTCTTGCTTTTGTTGTGGTGGATCATGTTGATTGATTTACGTATATTTTGTTTACGTATATTTTGTTTACGTATATCCCTTGCATGCCTGGGATAAACCCCACTTGGTCATGATGGACAATCTTTTTAATATACTGCTGTATCCGGTCGGCTAGAATTTTGTTTAATATTTTTGCATCTATGGTCATCAGAGATATTGGTCTGTAGTTTTCTTTTTTGGTTGTGTCCCTGTCTGCTTGTGGTATCAGAGTGATGTTGGCTTCATAGGAGCTGGAAGGGAGTATTCCAGTGTGCTCAGTCTTCTGGGAGACTTTTAAAAGTAGAGGTATTAGTTCTTCTTTGAAGGTTTTGTAGAATTCATTTGTAAAACCCAAATCCAGGACTTTTATTTTTGGGGAGATTATTGATGACTGTTTCAATTTCATTAGCTGTGATGGGCCGGTTCATGTTACCTACTTTCTCTTTACTTAGTTTTGGAAGTTGGTAGGTATCTAGCAAGTCATCCATTTCTTCCAGGTACTCTAGCTTGGTGGCATATAGTTGTTCATAGAAGCCTCGCCTGATATGTTGAATTTCTACGGTGTCTGTTGTGATATATCCTCTTTCATTTATCGGATTTATTTGGGTCTTCTCCCTTTTTTGTTTTGTGAGTCCGGCTAAAGGTTTGTCGATTTTGTTCACTCTTTCGGAGAACCAACATTTGCTTTTATTGATCTTTTGTATGGTTTTCCTATTCTCAATGTTATTTATTTCTGCCCTAACTTAAGTGATTTCTGTCCTTCTGGTTGCTTCAGGGTTCCTTTGTTCTTCTTTCTATTTTCTTTTTGAAAGATACTTGTTACATAAACTAGGTTATTTTGTACAGTGCTTATTTCTGAATTTAGCTCATCTTTTTTTTTTTTAAACTCATCTCTTATTTACACTTTTTGTCTATTTTATGTCCTATAAACTGGCAGTTGTGGGTAGGTGTAGAAACTTGTGATTTTTAAGCTCAGTTTTGGGGGTGGATGGGCAAGAATACGTGTACAGATGGGATGTACACTTCCAGTTGAAACACGTAAAGAGAGGTTTATGTCAGTAGCAGACTGACAGGTGATCAGTTTATTAATTTTTGTGCGACTAATTTATCCATCAAATTTCTAATATATCTAGATTTACTTTCAGATTGCAAACTGATCATTTATATTTCATTTGTAGTGTAGTTGTTTTTCCCTAAGGAAGGATATTACTCCCATCAGATTTTGGTTATCCTACAATACAGTTCATGTAGAAAGGCCGGCTTAAGTGCTTAATTGCCCTTCTTGAAATTGGAAGTGGTTTTTTTTAAAATTTATTTTCCCTTTTGTTGCCCTTGTTGTTTTTTATTGTTATTGTAGTTATTGTTGTTGATGATGTCATCATTGTTAGATAGACCAGAGACAATTGGAGAGAGGAGGGGAAGACAGAGATGGCAGAGAAAGAGAGAAGTGAAGCGACTCTCCTGCAGGTGGGGAGCTGGGGACTCGAACCGGGATCCTTATGCCAGTCCTTGTGCTTTGTGCCACCTATGCTTAACCCTCTGCACTACCACCTGACTCTTTTTTTCCCCTTTTTTTCCCAGAGCACTGACCAGCTCTGGCTTATGATGGTGGGGGGGATCGAACCTGGGACCTTGGAGCCTCAGGCATGAGAATCTTATTTAAAAAAAAATTTATTTATAAAATGGAAACACTGACAAGACCATAGGATACAGGGGGTACAATTCCTACCACCAGAACTCCATGTCTTATCACCTCCCCTGATAGCTTTTTTATTCTTTTTTTAAATTTTTATTTATAAAAATGAAATATTGCCTAACCATAGGATAAGAGGGGTACAACTTCACACAGTTCCCACAACCAGACCTCTGTATCCCATCCCCTCCCCTGATAGCTTTCCTATTCTTTTTATTTTTTATTTTTTACCAGAGCACTGCTTAGCTCTGGCTTATGGTGATGTGGGGGATTGAACCTGGGACTTTGGAGCCTCAGGCATGAAGCTTTCCTATTCTTTAACCCTCTGGGAGTATGGATCCAAGATTGTTGTGGGATGTAGAAGGTGGAAGGTCTGGCTCCTATAACTGCTTCCCCGCTGAACATGAGAATTGACAGGTCGATCCATACTCCCAGCCTGCCTCTCTATTTCCCTAGTGGGGAAGGGCTCTGGGGAAGCAGAGCTCCAAGGCACATTGGTGGGATTGTCTGTCCTGGGAAATCTGGTGCATCCTGCTAGCATCTGGGAACCTGGTGGCTAAAAAGAGAGTTAACATATAAAGCCAAAACAAATTGTTGAACAATCATGGACCTAAAGGCTAGAATAGTGCAGATGAAGTGTTGGGGGGTCCTCCATTTTGTAGATAGCTAGTAGGCATATTTTAGTTATATTTCAAAGGGCCTGTAGCTATACTTTATTATTTTTTTTTTTTGGCCTGAGCCTGAAATCTGATATGCAGGTGGATCCAAGTTATTGTCTGGGGAGATGATGTCATCGCTGGCAGAAGGACCAGAAAGCAGGATCAGGGAAGAGAGTAGCTCCCTAATATTGGGAAGGGGTGTAAATATTGTTGACTGTAAACCCCATCGATTTGATGTGATCTGGGGCCCATAATTAGCTTAGGATCCTGTGTGACCTCTGCATCCCTTTAGATCTGAGAGCTTTTCTATTCTTTAACTGTCTGGGAGCATGGACCCAGGGTCATTATGGGGTGCAGTAGGTAGAAGGTCTGGCTTCTGTAATTGCTTCCCCACTGAACCTGGGCATTGACAGGTCGATCCATACTCCCAGCCTCTGTCAGGCATGAGTATTTTTGTATAAGCATTATGCTATCTACCCCCGGCAGAAAAAGGAAAATTTTTATAATGGATTGGTACCTTAGCTCACTGAGGATTTCCTCTCTTTGGCATAATTGTGAACATAGGAATTTTTATATTATTTGTAGTCATCCTTTTGCTCTTTAAACTATACCTTTTCCTCTCTTTTCTCTTCTTCACCAGAGCACTGCTCAGCTCTGGTTTATGGTGGTGCAGGGGGATTGAACCTGGGAGCTCAGAACCTCTGACATGAGAGTTTGCATAGCTGTTATACTATCTTCCCCTACACTATTTCTTCTTAGTAGAAACTTTAAGTTGATTTCTTTACCATTTTGATGTGTTCTCATTCTTGGTTGCTTTCATGCATTTTAACACAATAAGATGTTCCAATCTTACGTGAGTGGCACATTTTCTGGAAGTTTGATATCAGCCACTTCTTCGGCACTGCCTTAGGAGCTATAGTTGGGTGGGGGCAATGACTTTAGTGCATTCTAGAATTAGCTGGATCATTCCCACAAAGCTACTGTCACTTTTTAGTCTTGCCATAAGTTAGGTGTTGCTAGGGCCGCCCTCACATCATACTAGCTAAGTATAAATTTTGGGGTTCCCACAATCATGTACAGATTTAGAATTCACTAGAATAGCCCACAGAACTTAGAAAAGTGCTGTACATACATTTGCAGTTTTTGTGGCAGTATGATACTAATTTTAAAGTTAAAACAAGGTATATAGAATGGAGCCTGGAAAGTTTCTACATCCAGAGGTTCTGGTTGACCTTTCTCAGGGAGTTATAGATAATATTTCCACCTGATTGCCAGGATGTATCATGGTACATACAGTATTGCTAGCTGGAGAGTTTACATGAATCTTTGAGGCTAGATTCATTTAAGGCTTTCTCAATATCACATGGCCACAGCCAGACCTCTTTTTTGGATAAGGTCATGCTTTACTGCATGGGGTGTTATACTTAACAGCTCTAGAGTTACTGCCTTCTGGCTCCCTTTCCTGTGCACCTTTGGTGTATGATTTGTGTGGTGTTGCAGTTAAACTTGGAGTCCCGTGTGTGCTAGGCACGCAGTCTACCACAGAATACAGCTCTGGTCTCTTTTTTTTTTTTTAATTTTAAGATTAACTTTATTTTGTGGGGGGGTTGGGGGGGAGAATTTCACATAGAAAAGAGGGGGTGGGGCAGAGAAAAGCCAGAGCTTGATACATGCAGTACCAGGAATCAAACCTGGAAATCCAGGAATGCAAACTTGATGCTCTGCCTGTTGAGCTGTGTCCTGGCCACATTCCTGGCCTTGTTTAGTAGTGTCTTGGAATGTAAATTATAAAAAGAGAAAGGTTTCTTGTTCACACAAACATTTCTGAAGTACTTTTGACCTCAGACATGAAATTCTCTGTGCATAACTATTAGGCTATCTTTCTTGCCCCATAAGTTCTTCTTTGTACATTAATTTCTCTTTTCAATTACTTTTATTTGAGAAGGTGGGGCATCTCTAGGGCATCATCACTTTGCTGACTTTTTCACCTAGAAGTACTGAGAGAAAGAGAGATGCACCAAAGCTTCCTTCAGTGTACCTGGGGTCCTGACTTGAACTTGGGGTATACACATGGCCAAACAGTGCTCTCTCCAAGCATGCTGTTTGCCAGCTCCACCACTTCTTTAGCTGTGAGGTTTTCACTGTAGAGATTCCTAGAAAATTCTGAACTGCAAAAATGAAAAAATGTAGGGATTTCCAGTCTTTGAGCTAGAAAGATAATCATAAGCCAGAGCTGAGCAGTGCTTCTGATCTCTCACTGTTTTTATCTCATTAAAATAAATAAATATTTAAAAAGGAATTTTTAATCTTTGCTACATTCCAGGACCAATCTATGGGTCCAAGGAAATCTTCTTGAACCAAGTTCCATGTCATTTCTTGAATGGTGACTGTCATTTGAAAACCTCACTACATATATATATATATATATATTACAATCCTGAGTATTTTGTAATGTCATCCTGTTTACTTAATCTTGGAAGTAGTTTTTAAAACTATTTAGAAATATGAAGACTTAATGTTTTCGGGAGGTCAGAGAGGTAACTCAGTGGTAGAGCACATACATGCCTTGCATGTAGTGAGACACTGGATTTGATCCCCTACAGAATGGAAACAACAGATTGAACACCACAAATGGTAAAGCGCTATTTGTTGATGTGCCTCCCCCACCCCCCAACACACAGATTGTTACAGAAAGTGATGGTGGTAAAGTTGGTGGTAGTGATGTAGATGACGTGGACATAATTGAAATTTTGAAAGCAATGGTCTACTAAGACAGCTCACCTGGGAGGGTGTGTGCTTTGTCATACCTGGGACCCAGGTCTCTGTCCCTCTGTATGGAAGAAGTTGGCCCTGAGTGCTAAAGCCCAGATGATGTGTGTGTCCCCCCCAAAATAAAATAATGCCAAGTCATAAAATGTGCTTTTATTACTACAGTATTCTAATAGTATATTCCTGTTCTTCTTTTATCCTTGACATCCTCAGGTTTTAACTCTGGCATTACTACTTTTCTGCTACGTAAGTTTGGAAAATAATTGAACTTGGTACCACAGTTTTGTCATCTAATTGATAGAGAATCCTAACCTCTGACAGTGAAAATCACGAGGTGGTCATTGTCTTGGCTTAGTATTTATTTCATGTTCTTAGTCAGTGACAGTATTAAGCATAAGTTAACAGTAACCTTCTGAAGTATATAGTGTCACGTATGTATATGTGTTTTGAAGCTTTTACTTAAAAAGTAATGTGTTTTAGTAACTTTTTGAAAATACTATACACAGAATACTATAAATTCTGTGTATAGATAAAAAGTCTCCATATGGCTCATTAGGGTGTAAACTTCATGAGATCAGGGAATTTTATCATTTTTCTCTTTTGCTACCAAAGTTAAGAATACTTGGGCCATGCTAGATTTCCAGGTGATTATTTATTTATTTATTTATTTATTTTTACCAAAGCACTTCTCTGCTCTGGCTTATAGTATTGTGGGGGACTTAACCTGGGACTTTGGAGCCTTAGGCATGAGGGTCTGTTTGCATAATAATTATATTATCTACCCCCACCTCTAGGTCATGTTTTTTGTTTCAAATTGAGTGAATATTAAAAACTAGCTTTAAGGGCTAATAAAATATTTACTTGGATAGTACACTGCTGTGTTATGTGTGGGGCCCAGGTTGGAGCCTGGCCCCCACCACAGAAGGAAGTTTCAGTGTTGTGGTTCTCTCTCATTGCCTGGCTGTCTCTCTTGATCTAAAAAATAAATAAATTAGCTTCAAGCCCCTGGGTCCCTTGTTCTATTCCTCTCTACCCTTGAGTCCCCCAACAAAACAAACAAAAACAACACTGAGTTTCTGTTTTTCAGGCAAGTTGGATATCCACCTCTGAACCCCCCTCTCCCCCATGAAAATGATAATATGTTTTACATGTTCTAAAAATAATTAATGTACATAACACTGCTTGGCATATGGTAGCCTCAATATTGGCCATTACTTTTATGTGCCCTTTTATTAGAAAATGTGAAATAAATGAGATCATGTAGATCATGTTGCTCATAGACCTCGACTTTAAGAGATCCTTTGGAAATGATGAGTGATGTTACTATTTAGACATTTCTTTGTTTTCTCTAGTGTATAGTAACTGACAGTATACAAGTATGTAGAGAGTTAAGGTTTCAAAGTAAAGTTGTGGGTAAAGCAGCTAGTTTCATAGTTGTAAACAAATAGATAATCGGTGAAAACAGTTTGTCATATCAGGGTATACCAGTAGTTACTTTTAAAAATGATACTGTCATTAACATTATTTAGGGGTTTTAGCAATGAAATAGATTATCATGGTATCAAGTGTACTTACATAGAGTCAGTTTCTAAGCTAGTTTCTCTGAGCTACTGCAGTCAGAACTATCCTTGAAATTGTTTACATTGCTAATAAAGTGTATGCAGATAGAGTAATTCTTAGACATGTTTTGTTTACTCAGCTGTTTTTGTTAGCATAGTTAATTATTGTGGCTTCTAGGGTAAAAATGTTTTATAGGTTAAATATCAGATGATGGCACTTGTGTGTCTTTAAAGTCACATAGTAGCAGCTGCAACTCAGCAATTTACCTCATTTACTACAGTATTATAAGACACTGAGGCCATCTTTACTTTTTAATAATTTCTGAAGCTAGTGAGCGGTATTACTTCTAGACTATGAAAAGAAAGGTTCCAGATTGAAGTTTCAGTATTATACTTGAATGCAGTCTGTGACCCCGAATTGGATCCTGGCTTTGTGCAGGAGAACCATAAAGAATATTATTTGGGGGGGAGTCAGGCGGTGGCGCAGCGGGTTAAGTGCACGTGACACAAAGCACAAGGACCAGCGTAAGAATCCCGGTTCTAGCCCCGGCACCCCACCTGCAGGGGAGTCGCTTCACAAGTGGTGAAGCAGGTTTGCAGGTGTCTTTCTCTCCCCCTCTCTGTCTTCCCCTCCTCTCTCCACTTCTCTCTGTCCTATCCAACAACGACGATATCAATAACCACAACGATGTTAAACAGCAAGGGCAACAAAAGGGAAAATAAATATTTTAAAAAAAGAATATTCTTTGGGAAATGGTTTGAATATGGACTGTGGATCAGACAATAAGTGAGTGCATCAGTAATTAAATTCACAATTTGGTTCTTTGGTTATGCGTGAATGAAACCCTTGGTGTTGAGGGACACATACTTTGAATTATGGGTGTATCTGTCTACATGGTTCAGAAATGGTTGTGTGTGTGTGTGTGTGTGTGTGTTGTGTAGTGTATATGCACAAGAAAGCAGAGGATGCATAGATTGGCCCAAACGATCAAGTATGTGAATGAAGCACTGTTGATGAGTCTAAGTGAAACAGTGGAGTTTGTTCTTTTGTTTTTGTAACTTTCCTCAAGTAAGAAACTATAAAATCAAAAAAGGGGAAACTATATTTGAAAGAAAACCCTTTGCATAATAGTGATTATCACTTTAAAAGATTTTACTTTTACCACCAGTAGGCAGAGTTTAGCGCATTACTGGTAAAAATAAAACAAAAAACAGAAAAACCTGTGAGCAGTGGAAATAGCATAATGGTTATACAGAGATTTTCATAACAAGGCTTTAGTCCCCCCTTACCGCACCATAAGCTAGAACTGAGCAGTGCACTGGTAAATATTGTTTAATTAAAAATAAGTAAATTACACTTCTGTCTCAAAAATGCGTGTCAGCATGTACTTGCTGCTTTACCCTGTCTCCACTGGACAGATTCCCCCCCCCCTACATCTCCATAATGCCATTAAATGTAACTCACAAAGAAGCCTACTTTGATCACTCAACTCTTGCCAACTCTTAAGATAAGGCCTTTATCCTATCTGTCTTTTTTTCTTTCCTTGCATTGTTGCAACTTATATCAATATCATGTTTGCTTTCTGTTATTAGTCTTTCTCCTTCAAGATTATTTAAGATTTTCATGCCTGAGGCTATGAGGTGCCATGTTCAACTCCCTGCAACACCATAAGCCAGATCTGAGCAGTGCTCTGGTTTCTTTATATTTCTCATTAAAGTAAATAAAAAAAATTCTAGGGACTGTGTGGTGGCACACCTGGTTGAGCGCACATGTTCCAATGTGCAAGGCCCTGGGTTTGAGTCCCCGGTCCCCACCTGCAGGGGGAAAGCTTCACAAGTGGTGAAGCAGTGCTACAGGTGTCTCTGTCTCTCACCCTCTCTATTTTCTTCTCGATTTCTGACTGTCTCTATCCAATAAATAAATATAGTAACAAAAAAATTAAAAATTAATATAAAAATTTATTTTAAAAGAAGGTTGTGAACTCTTACTGGCCTGAGATCTAGTTAAGTTTGGTCATGAAATACCCTGTCTTTTCATATAAACTTAATACATGCTTATTGAATTTGGACAAATGAATGAATTATCTGTTCCACCAATATTGATTTTATTCACCATACTTCTGACTATGCAATCTTTCAATGTTTCGGAAAACAAAATAGGTCTTTTGTTAATTTATTCCCTCTTTGAATCCATGAAACTCTTAATTGTAACAGTCATGTGATTCCCTGCTCACCTTTCTCAATTTCTCTTTCCAACATCTCATTTACATTCCATGTATAGAATTATACCCTCTGGCTTCTTTTCTATGTGAATCTCTCTTTCATAATTACCTACCACATCCACATACTTACTGGAAAGAGTTACACTTGTAAAAGTTCTGCCTGCTTTTCCATGTTGTAGATGTTATATTTTTACCTTCACAGTTTAGTATCTTATGTGTACAAAATCTATTCATGAGTACATTTATTGAATGCTTGTCTTAGACACTATGTTAGGTGTTTCTTGTTTATGTTATAACTTAAACTGTTTTTAAGTTTATTTATTTGATAGAGCAGAAATAAATCAAGTAGGAAAGATAAAATTAGTGTCATTGTATTGGTGGGTAGGGCAGTAGGAAGGGGAGGCAGTGACAGAAGGATTCTAAGCTTCAAGAAAAGCTGCTGAGGACTCAGAGACTTTAAAGTTTTTTTATTAAGGGGGTATAAGCAATGTGGTATTTCAGTGTGACCAGAGGTATGAAGGTAGGAAATTGTGTCTGAAATTAACACGTTTGCTTAATTGGATATTATAATAATGGTTAAGAGCAAGAGAAGATAGAATTGTATTTATCTATTTACTTGATAAATACAGAAAATGAAGGAGACCATAACACTGAGGCTTCATTAAATGCAGTAGAAGCCAGGTTCAAAGATAGCAAAGCTGTGCTGTCCCAGTGAGCTATTTCTCTGGCCCAAGGAGGTGGAATTGGTTTTTTGTTTTTTTTTTAGTTATTTGTAAAAGAAGAGTCATAATATCTGTTCCTAAGTAACAGGTAATTATGTTGGTATCAAGAAATGCTTGAGTCCTTTAAGAATTCTTATGAAGATCAAATTAAAATATCTCTTTGAATAGTTGCCTAGAATATAGTAAATACTCATATAAGTGCTAGATTTTGCTGTGTGAATCAGAGTCATGTTTAGTTTTAAGCCACAGAAAAATCTTGATCAGCGTAATACTTGAAGACAGTGAGGATGGTGGACTAGGGATAGAAGAGATATGATACACATTGACATATTTGTAAAAAAATATATTTTGTACCAGAGCACAGAACTGAGGGGAAGGAAGGGAAGGTAAGAAGTGGGTGGGGGGGTAGGGATCTTGGTGCACGAAGGTGGAAAAGGTGAGGGATAAAATGTTTGCAGATACTTATTACAAGGGGATGAGAAATTGTACCCACCTGCCCACAACTGTACTGTAAACCATAACCCCTCACTCATAAAGTGATTAAAAGTTACAGAAAATGAAGGCCCGATTTAAGGCAATAATTATATAACAAGGGATAGTTATTTGTTGACTAGACATAAATCAATTTTTTGTGTTTTTTTATGTACTGGTGAGGAAGATGGAAGACCTGGGGTGTGATCACACTTGAGACATTGAATGTAGATTCTTTCAATAAAGAGAAGCTAAAGTAAAAAGGGAGGCAGAGAAGATAGAAAGGAATCCGTTTGATAGGGATTGGATAGTTTGAGAAGAGTTGGCTACCACTGTTACAGAGAGAGAGATGGGCATGGTTTGGGAACCAGGAGTTACCAGTGGAAGATACTGCTTGCCAACATAGTACATAGGGAGGGCCAACTTTTTTCTTTACACTTCTCATATTGTGAGATACTGTATTAATTATCTGTTGCCAAGTAAGGAATCTATAAATGTGTCTTCATTTAACTTCTGGACATAGTTTGGTTGAGTCCTATACTCCAGGATCTCACATTATCACTTATGAATGTGTCAGCTAGGTCTGGAGTCTTACCTGAAGATTAGCGATGAATGGCTTGCTTCAAACACTGGTGGTAGCTGTCAGGATTCAGTTCTATGTAGGATGTCAGACTGACTTGAAGCTTCTTACCGTTGACCCAAAAAAAAAGAGTGGCTTCTTTATTGTAGGCCTCTGTATGGTATTCCATTTCATTAAAGGTGGCAAGGGAGGAAGTCAACTGGCAAAATGGAAGTTACAGTTGTGAGTAGCAGCAGTTATAGAAGTGAATTTGTCATCTTTATCATATTTCAATAGTTAGAAACAGAAGATAAGACTGCATACATTGGTGTGTGTTGGGATTTCACTAAAGTCGGGGTACCCTCAAATGGAATGGCTATCTTAGGGGCTGTCTACCTACTACCAGTACCATTTTTGTTCTATTGCGAAAGAACAGCTCAAATAACTTGCCTAAGAAAATAGGGCCAGAATCAAATCAAGACAGTCTGAATTTACATTCTAGGGTGCTGCTGTTGCTGTTTCATTTTAGAACTGGGAGATGACGAAAGAGTTTTTCAGTTTAGTTCTACAGGACTTGCATTTCATTACTTTCAACAGAGTGGGTTGGGATGAAGTCAAACTCAAGCTTCGTTGAAATAAACCATAAGAAAAGAGACTGAGTAGAAATTACTCTTCAAATATAATTTTTAAATTCTTTTTTTTGATATTTTATTTATTTATTCCCTTTTGTTGCCCTTGTTGTTTTATTGTTGTAGTTGTCGTTGTTGGATAGGACAGAGAGAAATGGAGAGAGGAGGGGAAGACAGAGAGGAAGAAAGATAGACACCTGCAGACCTGCTTCACCGCCTGTGAAGTGACTCCCCTGCAGGTGGGGAGCCGAGGTTCGAACGGGGATCCTTATGCCGGTCCTTGTGCTTTGTGCCACCTGCGCTTAACCCGCTGCGCTACAGCCCGACTCCCTCAAATATAATTTTTAAAGGAAGAAAGGGGGAAAAGAAAACCAACCATATGTTGCTACATATTGAATTAGTCTCCATAATAATCCAGGCGTTTTTCTTTTCCAGTTTACTAAATTTAACCAGTAACGCTGTCCAGTTGCCAGTATCAAGCAAAGAAAACATAAGCCAGTTTTAATATTTTTAAGAACAGTGGTAGTTCTTTCACAGTGCCTAACAGTAAGTTACAGTTCCTACCTTTATTTCAGAGTTTTTTGATCTAATGCTTTAAAAGGGATTTTGAAAACATTAATTTAAATACATTATTTGCTTTTTCCTTTTCTCCTGATAATTTTTATCTGACATTTATATGGAAAGAGCATGAAAAAAAACATCTGTTTCTAGAAGTTTATTTATTGTTGCCATTATCACTTTGTGGTTTTCACTTGCATCTATTAAAAAATGTTATGTTGCATTTATTTTAGTTTTCTTGTGATGAGAACTTAATTTTTTTTTGTTTTTAATTAATGAGGTAGATGTCACTTCAGAGAAGCTAGAGTACTCTGGTATTGGCAGTACTGGGGATCAAATTGGGAGCCTCAAACATGCATGTCTTGCATTCTACTTAAATTATTTCCCCAGCCAAAAAAAAAAAGGTAAATTTCAAAACGTATCTATTTTATAAATGAGGGACCTGTTGATGACAGAGTTGTTTTAGGTAATCTGATTTGCAAATCTGTATTTTAAGTATAACTCAGATTAAGAGGCAGATGGTTGAAAGAGTTGGGATTTATTCATTACCCTCAAATGCAAGTAGTAGCTACTGTTATTTGCTGCTAGTAAGGATAACCATAAATATTCTATTTTTTTGAAATCTTTATTTGTTAGATATAGACAGCCAGAAATTGAGAGGGCAGGGGAGTTAGAGAGGGAGAGAGAAAGAGACACCTGCAGCACTGCTTCACTACTCTCAAGCTTTCTCTCTACAGTTCTCAAACCTGGGTCCTTGTTCATTGTGACATGTATGTTCAACCAGGTGCACTACCACCTGGCCCCCAAATTTTAATTTTTTATTGTTACAAGAAAGAAATAGAAGAACCTTTAGTATTAAGAATGTGTTTGACCAAAAATTTTTTGTTGTTGTTATTAGAAGTACATGAGAAAGTACATGTTATTAGGGTACATGAGAAAATTGTGAGAGTGCATGTAATTTTTTGTTATAATCAATGATCTCTTTAAACAAATTGTTCTTCTTCATAGGAAAGCAATTTGAGTTTTTTGTTGGCCTCACTAGTTTTTATTTAAGTTAGAAAGTTAACTGAATTGTCCAGTCAGCCATCTTAGACTTCAAAGTCTCCTTCCCTTCTCTTAAATGTACTGCAGCTGTGCTTTGTCCAATATGAGGTATTTGTATTTGCAGTTGTGTTTGTAAATCTGATCATTTTTCTTGTATGTTCCTTTTAGGAACCATACCAGAGTGTAAAGTACTGACTCAGAAAATCCAGAGAAATCATCATGAAGTTATACGTATTTCTGGTTAACACTGGGACTACCCTGACATTTGACACTGAACTTACAGTGCAAACGTGAGCTGTATTTTATTTATTCTCATCAGTTTTACATTTTATGCACGCAAGAAGTTAATGAGTTACTTGATTTAAAGAAAAGTACTCCTTTGTTAAATGTGACAAGTCTTCAATTGTTTCTCCCAGTATATTACATATATAATTATAATCTTGCTCTAAAATATGCAAGTTAATTTCAGCAAGCTGTTATTTCTGTCGGAGTGAATATACTACTAACAGTAAACCTACATAAAAATTTTTTAAAATCAAAGGTATTAGTAGAGGAAACCTTTACTATTCTAAATATCATAGGACACATTAGTAAGGGAACCACTACTAGTTATATAAAACAACATATATTAGTCCCACACCCCCCCACTCATTTCTGACAGTATGATCCAGTAATACTTGTTCTGTCAATGAAATAGTGTTTTAGTTGTATTAGTGGGTCTCTTACAGTAATTTTCTAGATTTGCAGGAGTTTCAAGTATGACTACTGACTACTGAGTCTCATATTAGACCTTAGGGAGGGAGAAAATATTTGGAAGCCAAAGAGAAAGGAAATAAAAGTAGTTAATAGTTACAGGCCTTGTTTATTTTCATTGATATCCATATAGAATAAATATATAAGTATGTAAAAAATAGACCTGACACCCATACTTTGAAATACAGAGTAATAAAATTCTCTTCTTAAAGTATTTGCTTTTATAAAATGCCTTTTTTAAAAACAAAAAATTAACTATTTATTTATGAGAGGGATAAGAGGAGAGAACACTTAACCAGACACCACTCTGGTACATGTGCTGCCAGGTATGGAACCCAGGACCTCATGCTTGAGAGTTCCACACTTTATTCACTGTGCAATCTCCCAGATCACTATAAAATGCCTTTTAAAGGAATTATTTTTTGAAAGCTGGAAAGGAAAGCAGTTTTCGTGTTTTTAGACTTAATAGTTTTGTGTAATGATAGGGAGATTTAACACACATCCCATGTTGTGGGGATTTTAGCGAAGCTGATGCTAATTTAAGCATATTCCTTTGCTGTGTTATATAAAGAGTACAAAAATAAATGTGTCTGCTGCCCATATTTCATAGACTTAGATGTGGCACATGGGCAGGTTCTTCACCTAAAATCAGCTGGTTGTGGAAATAAATTCTAATTCTTTAAGCAAATGCAAATAACTGACTTTATTTTCTCCTTTCTTTTTTTCTTTCTTTCTTTCTTTCTTTTTTTTTTTTTTTTTCTTAAGTGTGGCAGACCTTAAGCATGCCATCCATAGCAAATACAAGATTGCTATTCAGCACCAGGTGCTTGTGGTCAATGGGGGTGAATGTATGGCTGCAGATCGAAGAGTGTGTACCTACAGTGCTGGGACGGTAGGTGTCTAAGAGCCCTGACAGCCAAATGTGCTCCAACTTCACATTAGATAAGGAGTTGGCAGCTCAGCATTCAAAACTAAGTTTTGCTTATTTATTGAGACACTGTACATTTTTTACCTGTAACATTTACTTCTTGCTTTCACCCCCCCCCCCCTTTAGGACACAAATCCAATTTTTCTTTTTAATAAAGAAATGATCTTATGTGAACGTCCACCTGCGATTCCTAAAACTACCTTTTCAACAGAAAATGACATGGAAATAAAAGTTGAAGAATCTCTTATGATGCCTGCAGTTTTTCACACCGTTGCTTCAAGGACACAGCTTGCAGTGGTAAAGCATAAACACTTGTTTTTATTTTAAGTTGTAATAATACTTACTTAAATGTACTAAATTTAACTTTATCTATGGACTAGAATCTGTCTGAACCCAAAGCCACCACATGGGGGCTATGAGGGCAGTATGGAAAAAGGCAAACTTTATGAACATTATGATGGCTCCTGAGATGTTTCTATCTCTCACTGTTTATCTGGGAATAAGAAAAGAAGAGTCCACTGGGAGAGGTGAAGATGCACAGGAGCAAAGCCCCAGCCAATTCCTGGCAGCAGAAAATAAACATCTCACCAAAAATATAGTTAAAACATTACGTAAAGCTAATAGTTAAATGTAGAAAAAAATAAAATGGCAAGAATAGTATTTGGAAAAGTGGACATTAAAACCTTGAGCACAGTAAAGTGGAAATAATAAAAGATTTCACTTGCAAAACTTAGCAGTTAAATTTGCCCACCAATATGGGCTAAATGACAAATGATGATAATAATTTTGGGAGAACTTAATAAAATACATGATGCATAGCAGTGTTCGTAGCAGCATTATATATTCTAGGCAAATGGTAGAAACAGTTCTAATAGTAGGTGAATGGCTTTTTAAAAGAGTATGCTCTAGGGGCCAGGTGGTGGCACAGCTGGCTGAATGCATATGTTATAATACCCAAGGAGCCAGGTTCGAGCCCCTGGACCCTACCTGCAGGAGGAAAGCTTTGCAAGTGACGAAACAGGGTTGCAGGTGTATCTCTTCCTCTCTATCACCCCCTTCCATCTCAATTTCTGACTGTCTATCCAATAAATAAAAATAATACTTAAAAAATATGGTTTATACATGTAATAACGAATTACTGAGCCTTAAACTAGGACATTCTGAAATAAAATGGATCAACCTAGGGAACAATGTGTTCAATGAAATTAAGACACATACAAAATGACAATTATTGTATGATCCCAATTAAATAGAGTGAACTTGGCTCAAATAGTCCTATTAGTTCATAGAGACAGAAAATAGGATATGTACATATCAGGTATATTTTTACTTGAAATGTGTATTTTGGTACAATAATTTTAAAATGATTCATTTTCCCCCAAATCTCTTTTCATTAGAAACCTCATGTGGACTAGATTTAATGATCTGTATCCTGAAAGTATAGGCTATACTCAGTATATTTGAAGCAAGGATAGTTCAGTATTTGGAAATGTATGATTTACTGCCCTAGTCATCATTATTTTACAGAAGAAAAGTATGTACAATAATATTTTCCTAAAGAAACATTTGGTAAAATTTTGCAGCTACTTCTAATATATTCAATAGCCATAGAATTAGCCAACATGTACAATTTAGACACGACCAAATGTAAAAGGATAATCGGCTTTTAAATCAGTAAAATGTTAGAGCCACTTTTATACAAATCAGAAGTAATTTAATGTCCTAGAGGAGCTTCTGGAATTTGTGTTAGAATATGAAAATGAAATAAAAATTAAGATACTCAATTACATAGTCATTTTAAAGGTCTTTCATATCCAAGGTAGTTTATAATTCGAGGGCAGGGGAAGACTGTTGTAAATGAGATGACTTTTTTGATTTACCTCTCCTCTAACTTGTAAATGCATAGAAATGGCACTGCTTTAAAGGTGCATATTGATTTTGTGTTATGCCACTTTATTGAATTTATTGTTTCTGGTACATTTTTTTGTGCATGGAATCTTTAGTTTAGGTATTAAGAATGCATTCATTCCAATGCCCATGTTCAGTGGGGAAGCAATTACAGAAGCCAGACCTTTCACCTTCTGCATCCCACAATGACCTTGGGTCCATACTCCCAGAGGGATAAAGAATAGGGAAGCTATCAGGGGAGGGGATGGGATACGAAGATCTGGTGGTGGGAATTGTATGGAGTTGTCCCTCTCTTATCCTATGGTTTTGTTAATGTCTCCTTTTTTTAAATAAATAAAAAAGAATGCATTCATTCATATAAGCACACAAAAGCAAACATAAGCACTACCTCCTTTCAGTGGTTTGTTTTTCCCCCCTTTTCAATATAGGAAATGTATGAAGTTGCCAAGAAACTTTGCTCTTTTTGTGAAGGTCTGGTCCATGACGAGCATCTTCAACACCAAGGCTGGGCTGCAATAATGGCCAATCTGGAGGACTGTTCAAATTCATACCAAAAGCTACTTTTCAAGTTTGAAAGTATTTATTCAAATTATCTCCAGTCAATAGAAGACATCAAGTTAAAACTCACTCAGTATGTTTGCTATTAAAATAGATAACAGGATATTTGTTTATAAGACTCTTAACAATTCATAAGTAGTTTTAGAAGGTATATTTTTTCTTGTGTGAAAGGTTGCATGTTTAATGTATATTGAGCTGCTTTTTGAATTTTTTATCTTGAAATTTAAAAAATTATTAACATGGCAAGAGAGAATTAGTGATCTCTAGCCACTGTGTCACCTCCTTCGCTGCTTATTTCTTATGTTTATTTTGTTTTGTAGACTCAACATTTAAAACTGTTCACATATTTCACAGATATTCTGAAAATCCTTTTTCTTGTATTGTTTAGAAAGTCCAAAATACCCCCCCACCCCCAGTACTCGCTGATCAGTTCTGACTTATGGGTGGGGGTGGGAAGGGGAACTGAACCTTGGAGCATCAAGCATAAAAATCTGGTTGCATAACCCCTATGCTATCTTCTTCCCCATCCTCAAAATACTTTTGAAATCATGTACAAACCCAAGAACCTTTGCTTTCCTCTTGCTTCACTATCAGTATTCCAGTAAAGGCATTTATGATTAAAGTGGTGGGGAGAAACAGCAAATGTGATGCCGAAAATTGAACTTAAGACCTCATGAGAGTCCAGTACTTTATCCACTGTACCACCTGCAGTCTGCAAAAGCTCTGTTTTATATCTATGCATATTTAGGGTTTGCTTGTTTGTTTTGGTTCATTTTTGTAATGTTTGAAAGTTACCTTGAATTGGAAAAATGTTCTTTTTTTTTTTTTTTTTTTTGGAAAAATGTTCTTTTAAGTGAACTTTAGTAGTTCACATTTCTCCCTTTTATGGTCAGTATTTAGAAAGTTTTACCTCCAAGTTGACAAACCTTTGGAAGGAAGAGAATGACAAAGGTGATCTGAGGAAATAGCTTATTTGATAGAGCTTAAGACTTGTCTGAGCTCGTTCCATCCATGGCTTAGCATAAACCAGAATCTTGGCTTTTCTACCTCTTGATCTCAAATAAAACTTTTTCTCATATAAAATAAATCTCATATTTTAATTTTTTTGGGGGGGATAGACAGAAATTGAAAACAATGGGGAAGTTAGAGAGAGAGAGAAAAAAAAAAAAACAGACCTGCAGCACTTTTCACCACTTGTGAAGTTTCCTTGCTCAGGTGGGGACTGGAGACTTGAACCCTGGTCTTTCTGCACTATAATGTGAATGCTCTACCAGGTGTGCCCCAGGCCCAGCTCCAAAAATAAATACATTTTTAAAAAGATTTAATTTTTAATATCTGTTTTTGGAAAATTCTTTTGTGTTAATTTAATCATTTTCCTATACAATTTTACAGAAGTCACATCAGATTTCACCCTATCCAAAGGACTTTTGTCTACATACATTTTGTTATATTCTCACCTTATAGCCAATGAAAGAAGTTACCTTTATTATGATTTATTAGTTTTATCCTTTGCTTTAATATATTAATAGTTCATTAACTTAGATGCAAAGATTCTTTTAAATATTTTATTTACTTATTTTGCATAGAGACAGAAATTGAGAAGGGAATAGGGAGGTAGGGAGAGAGAGAGAGACCTGTATCACCTTTTTAGTGCTTGTGAAGCCCCCACACACAGGTGGAGAAGTCAGGGGTGGTGGTGGGGGAGGGGGAGTGCTTGAACCTGGCTCCTTGTACATTGTAATGTGTGTTCAAGCAGATGTGCTACCAACTGGCCCTGATGCAAAATTTTGATCTAAGGGACTGCTCTGGTAAATTTTTTCTTTTTAGATTTTACTTCATTTATTTTTTTCCAGAGTACTACTCAGCTCTGGCTTATGGTGGCTCCAGGTATTGAACCTGGGATCTGTGCTGCCTCAGGCATGAGAGTGTTTTTGCATAACCATTATGCTCTCTTCTCAGCCCTGCTGATAAATCTTCTTTTGAATGTTTGCAATTTTTTCATAGTCTTAAGATTGCTAAAAGTCTTAATATGGCCACTTTGTTCATAAAAACTACCTATCATTGTATGAAGTCTTCCCTATCCAGAAAACTATTATCTTTTTAAAGAAAAACCCATAATTTTTCTTTTTTCCTTAAATTGAATAGAGACATAAATTGAGAGGGAAAAAGAGGAGATAGAGAGGGAGAGGGACAGAGAAACATATACAGCCCTGCTTCACCACTTGTGAAGCTTTCACCCTGCAGATGGGGACCAGGGGCTTGAACCAGGGTCCTTGTTCACTGTAATGCATGCACTTAACCAGGTGTGCCACTGCCTGGCCCCAAACTTTTTTTTTGTTCCTTATGATAGGGATGTTAATAGTTTCTCTATGTAATGTGTTGTTTCTTTCAAAATGCTAGTGTCTAGAGTAGTCTCATTTTACTAATGGATCTTTGTATTTTAAGTTTAGGAACTGCGGTTTCAGTAATGGCCAAGATTCCTCTGTTGGAGTGCCTAACCAGACATAGTTACAGGGAATGTTTGGGAAGACTGGATTCTTTGCCTGAACATGAAGACTCAGAAAAGGCTGAAATGAAAACCTCCACTGAACTGGTGCTCTCTCCTGATATGCCTAGAACAACTAATAAATCTGTGTTAACCTCATTTCACAAGTCAGTGGAACATATAGCCCCAGAAACTACAGATAATGAAAGTGGAAAAGAAATTAGGGAATCTTGTCAAAGTACTGTCCAGCATGATGAAACTTCTGTTGATACTAAAGACAGTGATCTGCCATTTTTTAATGTTTCTTTGTTAGACTGGATAAATGTTCAAGATAGACCTAATGATGTGGAGTCTTTGGTCAGGAAGTGCTTTGATTCCATGAGTAGGGTAAGTAATGTTAGTTGAATATTTCTTTGTTATTCAAAATTTTTGATGTAGCATTGCTTTATAATATATAGATTTCAGGTATATGTGATTAGATATCAACATATGTATATGATACTATTTATATATATTCACCACTAAAAGTCTTATTGTGTCTACCACCAAACAAATAATCCATTTTATCCAATTCTTTGTGTCATTTAAGTAGCTGGAATTATTTCTACTTGATATTTTATATAATGATAGAATGGATGCTTTATTCTGAAAATAATGAATGTGGAGTGAAATGATTTGATTTGATTTGAGCAAATCAAATCATTTGATCTTACTTGAGAACTGATAACTACTTGTAAATATTGGGTAGGGAGATACCTCAGTGGTTGTACAAAAATTCTCTCATGCCTGAGCACCAAAGATCCCAGGTTCAATCCCCAGCACTACCATAAGCCAGCAGTGCTGTGGTTTAAAAAAAAAAAAAAATTGTTGTTGTTGTAGACAGACAAGAGAGGAAGAGGGAGATAGGGAAAGAGACAGAGACAACTATAGCACTACTTAATCAGTTGTGAAGTTACCACCCTGTGGGGGAGTAGGGGCTTGACCTTGGATCCTTGCACATTTTAACATGTGCACCCAGTGAGGTGTGCCACCACCCAGCCCCTGGACTTAATTTCTTTGGTGACTTCTTTAGAATTGATCTTTCATTTTGATTATTATTTGCCATCAGAGATAACTTCAGTTAAGACATTTACCAAGGAGTGAAGTATATAACACATTATACAAACATTACTGCCAGAAATGAATGAAAAAGTAGCATTCTGTTCTGAAAAATTCCATTTTTGATCATGGAAATTCAAACGTTATTATTATTAGAATGATTGAAGTCTCATTTTTTTCACCGTTATATGTGAGTCAGAGAAGAAAGCTAAATACTATATGATAGCTGCTTTTTATGGTTTTTTTTGTTTGTTTTTTTAAACCAGAGCACTGCTCAGCTCTGGCTTATAATAATAGTTCAGGGGATAAAGTTTGAAATTGGCTTTGTGTTTTTGTGTTTAAATTTATCAGAGACATAAGTTTTACGCTATATGAAAAAAGAATGAACCAGCTTAGGGGTCATATTATCTCAGGATGCTTACTTACATAAGATCATAACAGTGTTGGGAGGTCCTTGTCAATTTTTTATGACCATTATGTGAATTTATATATAAATTTAATTACACTCATTTGTTACAAAATTAGTTAACATGACTTGAATTACTTCCTAAAAACATAGCTCTTATTGTTGAGCATGACTTTTAAAAATTGACTGCAAAGAATGAAAAATAGTTTTGAAGAACTGTTTACATAGTTCTGTATTTTTCATATTATGGGATACTCTGTTAGTGGAATTTATCATATAATAAGTAGTACTTTTATTTATTCATTTTGGATTATGACTGAGAAATTGAGAGGGGAGTGAGGGGAGAGAGAGGCAGGGGGAGAGAGAGACACTTGCAGCACTGCTTCATAGCTCATAAAACTTTTACCTTGCATGTGGGGACTGGGGGACTTGATCACTACGTCCTTGCATACCTTAATGTGTGCATTCAACCAAGTGTGCCTGTACTTGGCTCTATAAATAGCACTTTGTTGTGATGTTCTTATAAGGTTAATGTTCTCTTGGTAATTTTATGTACTTTTTGTGTTACTGCTGGTGGCACTTCTGAGATGTATTGCATTGACTTGGGGTTTTTCTCTTCAGAGGTGACTTTCGCGTATTCCACATTTATTACACAGGTGTGCCCCACAACTAGCCTATTTGATGCCTGAAAGCCTTAGTTCTGTTTGCTTATG
Organism: Erinaceus europaeus; assembly: GCF_950295315.1. Lineage (NCBI taxonomy): Eukaryota > Metazoa > Chordata > Mammalia > Eulipotyphla > Erinaceidae > Erinaceus > Erinaceus europaeus. The sequence goes on from NC_080162.1 coordinate 153,376,764, forward strand.
AAGTAGTTAAAAATATACTGATTCATTATTCTTCTGTAAGCCAAATTCTATTTCTTTTTATAATTTTAGTAATTTTAATAGACTAGTTCAAGGTTTTGTGGTACTTATAATGTATATTTCCAACTACAACATATCTTTTTCCAGAAATTAGTCAACATAGGGTCATGGACCATGCATAAGGTTTGAAATCAGTGCTCAATTCCTGACATTGCTATTCATTCACTATCTCTCAACCACAAGTTACTTGACTCCCATGTTTTCTAATATTTCTGTGGAGATACGGATGTTAATTTCATAATGTTTTAATGTTTTCCTCCTACCATATTAGTATAAATTTGGGATTTATTTAGAACATTTTGTATTCCCATCTATTTTTGTACACTACTATATATCCCTGTTAGCACTGTTCTCTTTCAGATTTTACTGCAGATAACAAAATTGATCTACATGTGATTTATAATTGGAAACATTTGCACTAAACTAATTTCTAAACCATCCAGAATAATACCAGCATAATTTGTTGAATCTTGTTCTACTAGTATTTTACTTAAGAACTTGTTGCAATATTGTTTATATGGTGTGGGTTAAAGGTAGGTTGGGAAGTATGGAGAGAATAACTCAACAAACACTTCCCCGTAAGGCAATGATAATGTCAACCTTTGATTATGTTAAAAAAAAAGAGAGAGAGACCTACTTTAAACAATTAGTGTAGCACTGTAGCCACTAAAATTTTGCTATTAAAAACTTAAATTATGCAGTATAAATAGGTAAAATAAAAAGTTGTTCAAGTAAAATTTTGTAACCCAGAGCCACTGAGTTCCAAAATATACTTCCATGCTTGTCATTGCAGTTACACTTTTAAGTGAATTATGAAAGGAATTTCCTGACTTAGTTTTTATTCTTTGAATTGTTGGTATAAAGTTTGTAGAGAGTTATAATTTTGCCTTTCACTTTTGACTTTATTTTGTCTTTTTAGATTTTAGATGCTTATCACCATAATGATGTAGTTCATCTTTTTTTGCATGCATTTTATTTCTCCGAGATGTGTTTATCAGCCTTGTAATTACAGAATCAAGAGAATTCACATACCCAGAAGTTTTAGTTAATGATACATACAAAAAGGACTGTATTTAAATAGTAGTTCTATTACTTTCATCATGGTATTAGAAATGTGTTTTTTATAAATACCTTGTATTCTTGATGATGATGTTACTGATAATAGAATTGTTGTAGTATATTCTCTGTAACACACTCTACGTAAAATAACATGTGGAGATAAGAAAAGTATCTCAAAGGCGGTATTACTAGGTTGTCAGAAAAGTCATGAAACATTTGGATAGATAACATGTCATGACTTTTCCAAAAGTCCAATATTTTACTAGGACATAGAGGCAGGACTATTAGTTTAGGACTAGACAAACATTGGGTTTACCTGGATGTGATAGGCAATTCAATGTATCTGGTTATTTATTTATTTATATTAATTTATTTAAACAAGGAGACATTAACAAAACCATAAGGTAAGAGGGTACAACTCCACACAATTCCCACCACCAGATCTATGTATTCCCATCCCCTTCCCTGATAGCTTTCCTTTTCTTTATCCCTCTGGGAGTATGGACCCAAGGTCATTGTGGGATGCTGAAGGTGGAAGGACTGGCTTCTGTAATTGCTTCCCCGCTGAACATGGGCGTTGACTGGTCGATCCATACTCCCAGCCTCTGTCTCTCTTTCCCTAGTAGGCTGGGGCTCTAGGAAAGCGGAGCTATTTATTTATTTATTTTATCTTGCTATGGACAGAAGGAAGCTGTTTAGGGATTTTAGCAGAAGATAACTATGATGAGTTAGTAAAAGGTTACATGGTTGACGGACACTAAAAACACTTATCATGCAGTTAGAAACAGACTGAGAGTTTGAGAAGTTTTATCCTTGATCTTTATCAAGGATAGAACAAGGATGGATATTATAGCTGTAGTGTGTCTGGCAGTGGCACACTGGCTTAAGGACTAAGCGCACATAGTACAAAGCGTAAGGACCTGCAAAAAAGATAAATTGAATCGAGCCCCCAGATCCCCACCTGCAGGGGTAGGGGTGTTATTTCACAAGTTCTGAAACAGGTCTGCTTTATTTCCCTGTCCTCTCTCAATTTCTCTGTCCTGTCCAATAAACAAATAAGAAGATATGGCTGCTAGGAGCAGTGGATTTGTAGTATAGGCACTGAGACCCAGAGATAACACTAGAGGCAAAAAACAAAGCTTTACAAGTTAATGCTTAATAGTAAAAGTCATATAGAGAAGTAAAAGTGAGATAAAGTATTATTGATAGTCACATAGAAAATAAGGGGTGGGGGAGATGCCACAATGGTTATACAAAAGACTTGCATTACCGAAGCTCCAAAGTCATAGATACAGTCCCCTACTCTATCATATGTCAGAACTGTGCAGTTCTTTGGGCAGGGGGTGAGTGAGAAAAACGTACTTTGTAAGAGCCAACAGAGAGAAATGCCTTAAATCTTGGGGCTTTAGAAATGGTTTTCTTCAATGCTTAATATATAAGAACCTTAAATGAAACTATGTTATTACTGATTTCTAGTTGGATAGGTTTTCTAGAGAGTGCATAAAAAAAAACACACAAACTGCTATTGTAAAAGTATTCTTTTCAGGGAAAAATAAAGTATTGTTAAAAGAAGAAGCAGCATTGTTGTTAAGATAGATCTCTTAGGTTCTGGAAAAATTGAAGAGTAAGAAAGTGTAATTGATTTCCTGACCGACTTCTAATTTTTTTATTGTTGTTGTAGTTGTTGTTACTGATGTCATCATTGTTGGATAGGACAGAGAAATGGAGAGAGGAGGGGAAGACAGGAGAGAAGGATAGATACCTGCAGACCTGCTTCACCTCCTGTGAAGCAACTCCCCTGCAGGTGGGGAGCTAGGGGCTCTAACGGGGATCCTTACCCTGGTCCTTGCTCTTCGCGCCACGTGCACTTAAACCTGTTAAGTTCGCTTAACCAGCTGCGCTCCCATCTGACCCCCTTTTCTTTTACTTTCTTATTTATTTTTTTATGATAACCAGCAGTCTCAAGGACTGAAGGCATTTTATTGGAATTTAAAAAAAAATTTTCTTTAGGGGAATACTCTTTTTTATTATATTTATTTATTGGATAGAGACAGCCAGGAATTGAAAGCATAGGGAGAGATTGGGAGGGAGACACCTTGCAGCCCCATTTCACCACTCACAATGCTTTGCCCCTGCAATCTTTTTTTTTTTAATTTATTTCTTTATTGGGGAATTAATGTTTTACATTCAACAGTAAATACAAGTTTGCACATACATAACAGTTTCCCATTTAACAATACAACCCCCACTATGTCATTTATCATCCTTCATGGACCTGTATTCTCCCCAGAGTCTTTTACTTGGGTGTAATATGCCAATTCCATTTCAGGTTCTACTTTTGTTTTCTTTTCTGATCTTGTTTTTCAACTTCTGCCTGAGAGTGAGATCATCCCATATTCATCCTTCTGTTTCTGACTTATTTCACTCAACATGATTTTTTCAAGGTCCATCCGAGATCGGCTGAAAATGGTGAAGTCACCATTTTTTACAGCTGAGTAGTATTCCATTGTGTATATAGACCACAACTTGCTCAGCCACTCATCTGCTGTTGGACACCTGGGTTGCTTCCAGGTTTTGGCTATTAAAAATTGTGCTGCCAAGAACATATGTGTACACAGATCTTTTTGGATGGATGTGTTTGCCCCTGCAATCTGAGTCCTTTGAGGATTGTGACGTGTGCTCAACCACCACCCTGTGCCCCCAGGTTCTCATTTTTCTTTTTAATCTTTATTTACTTATTGGATAGACACAGCCAGAAATAGAGAGGGAAGGTGGTTATAGAGAGAGGAAGAGAGACAGAGACCTGCAGCACTGCTTCATCGCTTGTGAAGCTTTCCGCCTGCAGGTGGGGCTGGGTACTCGAACCTGGCTTCTTGCGCACTTAACATGTCTGCTCAACCAGGTGTGCCACCACCCAGCCCCTCACCGTTGTGATTTTTTTTCTATCATTGAATGAACATTTATGAATATTTTTTCCACTTTAATGCATAATACCAATAAAAAGAAATTTTCAGCTTCATAAAGAAAGGTCTGATTAGAGAAATTCTTTGAGGTGATAGGAGTTGAGACTAAAGATAACATAGATATGGGGCAGAGGGCTTCACAACATAATGCTCATGCCTGAGACTTCAAAGTCACAGATTCATCCCCCATACCATCTTAAGCCAGAGCTGAGCAGTGCTCTGGTGGTGGTGGGGGGGTGAATCGTAGGGGCCAGGTCGTGGTGCACCTGGTTGAGTACATGTTACAATGCACAAAAGACCTGGGTTCTACCTCCCCCCCACCCAGGTCCCACCTACAGGAGGAAAACTTTGCTAGGGGTAAAGCAGGGTTGCAGGTGTCTATCACTATCATCCCCTTCCCTCTTGAGTTTTTAAATTTTTACTTATAAAATGGAAATGCTGACAAGACCATAGGATAAGAAGGACACAGTTCCCTCCACCAGAACTCTATCGAATCCCCTCCCTTGGTATCTTTCCTATTCTTTATCCCTCTGGGAGTATGGACCCAGGGCCATTGTGGGTTGCAGAATGTGGAAGGTCTGGCTTCTGTAATTGCCTCCCCAATGACCATGGGTGTTGGTAGGTCAATTCATACTCCCAGCCTGTCTTTCATTCTCTAGTGAGGCAGGGTTGTGGGGAGGCGGAGCTCTGGGACACGTTGGTGGGGTCATCTGCCCAGGTAAATCAGGTTGATAACATGGTGGCATCTGGAACCTGGTGGCTGAAAAATAGTTGTTGAACAAGTTGTTGACTAATCATGAACCTAAAGGTAAGAATATTGCAGATGAAGATTTGGAGTCTCCATTTTGCAAGAAGTTAGTAGGTCTATTTTAGGTATATTCCAAGGGGCTCCTGGCTTTACTAGTTTTTATTTGAGCCTGACACCTAATAACTTGGTGGACCCAAGTTATTGTCTGGGTAGATGGTGTCATAGTTGAAAAAAAAGTTGAATCAGGGAAGAGAGTAGCTCCCAAATAGGGGGAAAGTATATAAATATTGTTGACTGTAAACCCCATCAATTTGATCTGGTGCCCTAATTAATCATATTAATTTGATCTACAGGCCCATATGCAGTAAACTCTGCATCCCTTTAGGTCTGAGCTCACATTCTGTGGTTGTGGCTAGGAACATTAAAGGCTGCACTAATTTCAGAACCCATCATCCTCGGATGATAAGAGTATGTTGTCCAACCTCCAGAGAATGGAACAGTCCCTACCATTTTTGATCCACATTGAAGGCAGGGTACTATAGGGGCCCTCAGTGGGGTCCATTATGTTTTTCTTGATGGAAATGACCAGGGACAGTGGCAAGAGGGATCTGTTAAAGGTCTAGGCCCATCTTGTCTGTGTGGGAATCCCAGGACTCCCTGACTAGAGCCCCAGGTGATAGGCTGGTAGTGACTGAAGAGTCATTATTAAAGTATGCCAGTCTCTTGCCCTTATTCAGTTTTTGTAGTCCTTACTATGTCTGACAGGGTTAGCTTTGAAGTGATTGAGGGAGATGTAATTTGAAATAGGTTAGGAGGGTGTCTAGGTCTTAAGTAGAAACTGTTTCATTAGGCACTTTAAGGTTTGTTTTGTTTTTAGGTCTTTCTACTTGCTTGTGACATTTGTTGACTCTCTGCTATTGTGCACCTTTGCTTTAAGGTGTATGTTTTCCCCTAACTTGTGGATACATGTGTACATATGCCCTATCTCATGGGCATATATGTAGGTTTTGAGGCTTTGTTAGGAAGTGCAGCACCCGAAATGGAATTAAGGAGTCCTAAAGGAAAGGTCTCACCAGAATAGTGAAGTTTAAGAGTTGACATTCCATGCCTGACATCTTTGGACACAGTCTGAAGTGTAACATGTTGAGGTGGTACTGGTTACATTGATTGTGTTGAGATCAGCAGTTGCAGTATCGGTATGAATTGAGAGAAGCATGCAGAAAAGTGAGCCCGACCCTAAAGGTTTCAGGACTAGGAGAAAGAAGGGCTTTATAGAGAAAGGGGGAGGTTCCTGCTGTTGGGTTTAAGAAGGCGATACTTATTGTTATAACCAAATTATTTGGCAATTGGATTAATTTTGAAAATCCTATTGTTAGGATTTGCTGTAGCATAGAAGACCTCACCATAATTTATGTTCTATTATACTATTTACATATAGCTTCAACTTAAAAGTGATGCCATCAGTTGCTTCTGTTCTCCCTGGTCTAAGCCTCTTGATTTCTGTCTCTGTCTAATAGATAAAGATAATTAAAGAAAAATCCTAAGTAAGTTTTAAGACTATTGTTTGGAGAGGGTTTTTGGATTGATAAGACAGTGACCAAAGAGCATGTTGAAGCTGTTAACATTTTAAAGACCCTTTCCTAAAATTTATTTCTTGAGTCAGATTGAAATTCTACTCTTAATATATCAAGTGCTAGGGTTCAAGCCCTGGGTCTCATACATGCAAGCCTTGCATTTTACCTGCTATGCTCTTCCTCCTACAGTTTCCTCCCCCACACACAAACACACACACACACACAAAAGCCAGAAAGTAACATTTTCTAAGTGATGTTAAGAGATGACTAAATAGTGGAGTTGATTGAGCTATGTAATCTCTTAAGTATATCCAGATTTTCAAAGGTTCTAACTTCTAATTGTTTTGTATCCCTTTGAAACTATATATGTATATATATATTTGAAAAATGTATTTTAAACTATTTGCTGACATTTTAATTCACATTTCTTCTTGTTTAGCTTGATCCGAGGATTATTCGACCATTTATAGCAGAATGTCGTCAAACTATTGCCAAACTTGATAATCAGAATATGAAAGCTATTAAAGGGCTTGAAGATAGACTGTATGCCCTGGATCAGATGATTGCTAGCTGCAGCCGACTGGTGAATGAACAGAAAGAGCTTGCTCAGGTGCTTATTTCAAACTGAACATAGGAAAAGGGATTTATAGGTTTCCATAATTCATTATATGTTCAATATTAATTTGCTGTGTACCAGATTTTCACTTAATCCTTGAATATTGTTACTGTATCTTTGCTTCCATGTACTAAAAGAGGAAGGTAGATTTTTTAATATATTTATTTATTCCCTTTTGTTGCCCTTGTTTTATTGTTGTAGTTATTATTGATGTCATTGTTGTTGGATAGGACAGAGAGAAATGGAGAGAGGAGGGGAAGACAGAGGGGGGAGAGAAAAATAGACACCTGCAGACCTGCTTTACTGCCTGTGAAGCGACTCCCCTGCAGGTGGGGAGCCAGGGGCTTGAACCCGGGGGATCCTTCCGCTGGTCCTTGTGCTTTGTGCCACCTGCGCTTAACCTGCTGTGCTACAGCTTGACTCCCTGAGGAAGGTATATTCTTTTTTTTTTTTTAAATATTTATTTTATTTATTTATTCCCTTTTGTTGCCCTTGTTTTATTGTTGTTGTCGTTGTTGGATAGGACAGAGAAATGGAGAGAGGAGGGGAAGACAGAGAGGAGGAGAGAAAGATAGACACCTGCAGACCTGCTTCACCACCTGTGAAGCGACTCCCCTGCAGGTGGGGAGCCGGGGTTTGAACCAGGATCCTTATGCCGGTCCTTGTGCTTTGCGCCACCTGCGCTTAACCTGCTGCGCTACAGCCCGACTCCTGGAAGGTATATTCTTAATGTCACTTTTTGATTAAGTAATTTGCTGAGATTATCTTAAGTGACTAAAAGGTAAATCATGAAAGTGCTGAAAATAGTCTATAAAACAGTGTTTTTACATGGTGAAAGAATATAATAATAGTGGGCAGAGGGTAGATAGCATAAAGATTATGCAAACAGACTCTCCTGCCTGAGACTCCAAAGTCCAAGGTTCAGTCCCCCACACCACCGTAAACCAGAGCTGAAAAGTGCTCTGGTAAATACATATATATATAGCATTGTCATTTTATTAAGCATCAGAGTACTTCCAGCTTCCCCCTCAACAAATTAAGAAGGACAGACTTTATAAATGACATGGAAAAATTGAAGTTTTTATGAATTTACAAGTGTTTTGGTTCTGGGCCTAATTGCTAATTTCATACAGTGTCTTCAGAGCTGTATTACCAAGTTAGACTTACAGCATAAAGAAACTGATAGACTTTGAAAGAATGGTTAACATAAAATATACCTCTCACCCCATATTAGTGACCTTTAGAAATTCCACTCATCTTAGAATACTCTGACAAATAGTTGACCTTTATAGTCTTGGTTCTGACATTCTGGTTTGACATTTTCCTAGCCAATATTTTCTCTTAAATGTGTTGCATCTGTTAGAAAATCTAAATAATCATATTTATTGCATGGGGCTGGGTGGTAGCACAACTGGTTGAACAGATAAATTATCATATACAAGGACCTGGGTTCAGTCTCCTTGTCACCAACTGCAGAGGGGAAGTTTCATGGGTGGAGCTTCAAAAAGTAGAGCAGTACTGCAAGTCTCTATTTCTCTCCCTCTACTTCTGCCTTTTCGCTCAGATTTTCTCTGTCTTTGTGCAAATAAGTAAAATTTTAAAAAGAAGAAAATACTGCATTTTTAGTTTACTAATTGAATTCATTTTGCAATTTCCATATTCTTTTTTTTTTTTTTTTTTTTTTACCAGAGCACCACTTAGCTCTGGTTTATGGTGGTGTGGGGGATTGAACCTGGAACCTTGGAGCCTCAGGCATCAAAGTCTCTTTGCATAACCATTATGCTATCTACCCCCACCTAATTTCCATATTCTTTCATTCATTTTTTAGTAATTTGAAAGCATTAAGGATATAGCTACTTACTGTGAACTGCTCTCGAAAAATAAAGCTCCAGAAAGGCAGATTAAAAGGTTTCTTTTTTTTTTTTCCTTTGCCTTCAGAGTTATTGCTAGGGGTCAGTGTCTGCATCTCAAATCCACTGCTCCTGGAGGCTATTTTTGTCCATTTTGTTGCCTTTGTTGTTTTATTGATGTTGTTGAGTAGAACAGAGAGAAATAGAGGAGAGGAAATTGGGGAGAAAATAAACACCTGCAGACCAGCTTCACTTCCTATGAAAGGACTGCCCCTGCTGCAGTTGGGGATCCAGGGGCTCAAACCAGAATCCTTCTGCTGGTCCTTGCACTTTGCGCCATCTGCACTACTGCCCGACCCCCTGTTGTTTTTTTTTTCTTCAGTGTGTTGGAGTTGTGCTTCAACCGGGGTCATACAAAACAGCACACCATTCAAGTGAGCTATTTTGCCAGTTTGCCTTTAAATATTTTTAGTTACACAGCTACTGTCTACATAATGACTGTTCTAATATAATTTCATACTTTTTATCTTACATACACAGTGACTGGAAATGTAATGCAATAAGTAGATGTGATCCTGGGTATTCTGGATTTGTGCCTGATTTATAGAAAATAGTGAACATTTCATCATCTTTATGATTTTTTTTCTGTTTTCCTTTAATAGAAACCCTTTATAAAATTAAGAGAGTTAATTCTAGTCTGGAACCATCCTTGAAATAAATTCAATTAATACATTAAAATGTTTTGATAAGTTTCTAGATTTTAACATACTGACAAACTGATTATGACATGGTTTTTGTGTTGTGTATGTATATATAACTTAAATATTTGTCAGATCCAGTCATCTGACTATAATGACCTCATAAGTTGAGAAATATCAATTTGTATGTTTAGTCTACTTATTTAATGTACACTATTATTATTTGTCTTTAAATCTATACCATTTTCTGTTTGCCTTTGTATACTATGAATTTTTCTCTCTACTGTTTACCATTGGGATTGTTAATTTAAAATTGTTGTTATTTAATTCATATCAACTATCATTTTAAAATAGATAAAAAAGTGAGAAAATACAAAATTACATTCAAAATTGTTTTATTTTTAGATGTTGATCCAATTTTACTTTATTTACATATATACATACATTCTTAGAGAGAGATACGCCAGAGTACCATGTGCTATTTTATGTGCTATTAGTGTTTTAACCTAGAGTCTCCCACATGCAGGGCATGTGTTCTACCAGTGAGCTACTTTGACTTTAATATATATTTAGAAAAATATGAAGCAGAAAAGAGAGGAGGAAACTCCCAGGAAGGTGCACTTAACCAGGCATAAATAACACCACTTGGCCTGCAATCCATTCTTCTGTCTGCCCATCCTCCTTACCTCCCTCCTTCTCTTTATCAAATTATCTTAAAAATATGTATTATTAATGAGAAAGAAGAGGAGACAGAGCCTAAAATTTCTCTGGCATACACAATGCTGGTGATCATAATTAGGGTCTCATGCTTGACAGTTCAAATGTTTTATCTACTGTGCTACCTCCCAGACGATAAAGTTTCTCCTCCTCTTCCTCCTTTTTCCATTAGTCCTCTTCTCTCATTTCTTCTTTCTCTTTTTCCCCTTCGCCTTCTTCCTACCTGAAAATGGTTGGGGGTCGGGTAAAAGGAGGAAGCTGGCTGAGCATAGATTTCTTAAAAATTCTCAAATCTTATGTTATACCTACTACATTGGAAAAACTGGAGAGAGGCTAGATAGTAGCCAGTAATGTACACACATTACAGTGTCCTAGGACAGGGGTTCAAGCTCCAGGTCCCCATATGCAGGGGGAAAGCTTTAGAAACTGTGAAGCAGAACTACAGGTGTTTCTCCTTTTATCTCCCGCGCCCCCAATTTCTCTCAGTCTCTATTCAAAATAAAATATTTTTAAAAGAAAATTGTGTAGATTTTATTTTGTTTGAAGGTAGAGTGGTTCTTGTTTAGCATAGAAATTATCTTTCTGTAATTTTATGTTTCAAAGTGCAAAATTAATATCCTTAATATTTTCTATCAAAGGGATTTTTAGCTAATCAGATGAGAGCTGAAAACTTGAAGGATGCATCTGTATTACCTGATTTGTGCCTGAGTCATGCAAATCAGTTGATGATTATGTTGCAAAATCATAGAAAACTGTTGGATATTAAGCAGAAGTGTACCACTGCCAAACAAGAACTAGCAAACAATCTGCATGTCAGACTGAAGTAAGTGGTTTTACTATGTTTAGTGGGGTTTTTTTTTTAAAGTTGATCTGTTTGTAATTTTTCCCAATTGATTAATTTTCCTCTTATCACTATATTGAAATACTTAACAGGCTAAATTGAAATTAAATTATTTTTATGGGTTTGTATTCTTAATTTTATTCTCTAGGTGGTGTTGTTTTGTAATGCTTCATGCTGATCAAGATGGAGAAAAATTGCAAGCTTTGCTCCGCCTTGTAATAGAACTGTTAGAAAGAGTGAGAATTGTGGAAGCTCTTAGTACAGTCCCTCAGATGTACTGCTTAGCTGTTGTTGAGGTTGTAAGGAGAAAAATGTTCATTAAACACTATAGGGAGGTATGTGAATTGAATTCTAATTTAATTGTGTAATTAAATTAATAATGAATTGTGTGATATTAACACAGGTTTTTCTTTTAGTGGGCTGGTGCTTTAGTCAAAGATGGGAAGAGATTATATGAAGCTGAAAAGTCAAAAAGGGAATCTTTTGGAAAATTATTTAGTAAGTGTCTTAAATTAGTTTTAAAGTTTACTTTTAAGGAAACTTGTGTTATTTCATAGGTGTGAATTAATTAGCATATAACATATGATTGAACCTAGAAAGCCATGCTTTTTGAGGTCTAGAGTTTTATCCATTGCTAAAATTTAAATATGAAGTTTTTTTTAAACTAAAACCTTTTTACTTTGAAGTTATAAAATAACCATATTGTTAATTTCTTTACACAGGAAAATCTTTTTTAAGAAATCGTCTGTTTAGGGGATTGGACTCGTGGCCCCCTTCCTTTTGTGTATGTATTTATTTAACATATTTTTCACTTTAAAAGCCAATTGGCATAAACCTTTAGGATACAGTCATAGGGTTTTTGTTTATTTTATTTATTTATTTATTTATTTGCTTTTTCCATCCTTTTTTGATATTGGAGGGGCTTCACACATAGGCTATTTCAGTTTTCTGGATCAACCTTTTCCATTTGGATATAGAGTGGGGGTTGCAGAGAGCAATAAAGAGAGAGGGAGACACATCACAACACCAGAGCTCTCTCCAGAACCCTGACGCCTCTTGTGTGATTTGACAGGGCTCAGAATTGGCCACATATTTGTCAAGGCAGGTACCCTACTTGGTGGGTATCTCTCTGGCACCTACTCATGGGTTTTGATTAAGAGTTTTCATAATACAGAAGAAATTATACAACACTGTTAAATTTAGTAGGAATAATGTCTCAGGGAGGTGGATTACTTGGTATAGTATATTCTTAGATATGTGGAGCCCTGTATGTGATTGTCACCACTGCATGTAATAGAGTGGTGTTTTGATTCTCTCTTTAAGAAATAAATTGGCAAGAATAGGTTCTTTTATATTAGTTTCCTTTTCCATCCCCCCTTTACATTTCTGTCTTTTGCTTCTCGTTTCATTTTCTTACTGCTCCCCCTCTCCCCCATCCTCAACCTTCCTCCTCCATTTTTCCTTTATGGCTTGACTAGTCAGAACAGGATAGGATGACTATTTAGGTAGTGATTAGTGAAGATTTAGGAAATTAGTTTTATTTCTAAATCAGGTATCATTGGGGGAAGTATTAGTATTTTATTCTGTTTTTATAATCAAATGCTCTAATTGTTTTCTCAGATGTGCTGCTTTTGTATTTAACATAATTTGGTACTATGGGATTTTCTCAGGTCTTCAAATATATGTAATTTTTGACATCTAAGAGTAAGTGCTATATATTAAGTAGGATTTCTTATACTTATTTATCTAGGAGCCTTTTTTCATGAACATTGTCTTCGTGTCTAATCTGCTTGATATTTAAAATAATTGGTATTATTTTTAAAAGATGCATTTTTGGCAATATAAAGAAATGATAGGACGTATAGAATATTTTCTAAAGAAATTGAAATTGACTAGTTTTTATTATTTTTGATAGTTTCGTGGAAAACTCAGATGAATGTAGGAAGGAAGTGTTGCAAAGAAAGAACCTTTTAATCAAATTAAAACAGTAAGGCATACATGATGGTTGATAGAATGAATGCTTACAAGGCTTTCATACTATAGGTTGAGAAAAACTTGAATAATGTGGTACTGAAAAACCAGATTCCTTTAAAGTTGATGGGAATGTTAGAATTCCTTTATGATCTGGAAAGTTCATAGGGAAGGAATAAGCATTTGAATTGATCACAGTTTATGTCCCAGTTCAAAACTCATAAAAATAATACAAGTCATTGAATTACTTTGCATTTCTCTTTTTAAGTGAGTAGACATTAAAGCATTTTTATTTATATTGTTAAAATTATTTGTGGTAAGAAATCATTAATCTTTTCTGTATTTTTTTGTAAATCACTTCTTTTTGTATAGACTCAGAAGCCTCGAAAGTTTGACTGTGAACTTCCAGATATTTCACTAAAAGATTTACAGTTTCTGCAATCATTTTGTCCTTCAGAAGTCCAACCATTCCTCAGGTAAACATCATTGATAATTTTAACTTCAGTTAGCATCTTCACATTTTTTATTTTCCTAGAGTTGTGTAAAATAGCATCAGATCTTTTAAGAGCTACTGAAGTAATAAAATATCTTGTGGTATACTGTCTTACCTGGTAAGGACATTTTTGGAGACTACAAAAATGATCAGAAAGTGAAAAGTAGAAGGAAATTAGTGCCTTGCTTATCAGTTTTTTCCCCTAGTAGTTTCTCTCACTTTGTAGTATACTTTAAGAGATTTCTAACTTACCACTTTACTGACAATGTTTTTGTTGTAGTTATTTTTGATATATATTAATTTTTTTCTCATAAAGCAAAAAAAAAAATCTTATTTGAGTGCATTCTCTTTTAGGGTTCCTTTACTTTGTGACTTTGAACCTCTACACCAGCATGTCCTTGCTCTACACAATTTGGTAAAAGCAGCACAAAGTTTGGATGAAATGTCACAGACCATTACAGATCTACTAAGTGAACAAAAGGCAAATTAAGCTTTTTCAAATGGTTTGCTTCATTAATGTTAAGCTTTCATGTTGCAGCTCTGTAAGCCTTTTCCCTCTCTTTTTCAGGCATCCATGAGTCAGACATCCCCACAGTCAGCTTCCTCACCTCGAATAGAAAGTGCGACAGGAATTACAACTACTACCTCACCAAGAACTCCTCCTCCACTCTCTGTTCAGGATCCCCTATGTCCTGCAGTATGTCCCTTAGAAGAATTATCCCCAGATAGCATTGATGCTCATACATTTGATTTTGAAACTATCCCTCATCCAAACATAGAACAGACTATTCATCAAGCTTCAATGGATTTGGATTCATTAGCAGAAAGTCCTGAATCAGATTTTATGTCTGCTGTGAATGAGTTTGTAATAGAAGAAAATTTATCATCCCCTAATCCTATAAGTGATCCTCAAAGTCCAGAAATGATGGTGGAATCACTTTATTCATCAGTTATTAATGCAATAGATAGTAGACGTATGCAGGATACAAATATATGTGGTAAAGAGGATTCAGGAGATCATGCTTCTCTAAATATTCGATTGGAAAAATGTAGAGTTGTTGCCAGTGACTCACATTTCAGCATACAAGCCATCAAAGAAGACCTTTGCCACTTGAGAACATTTGTACAAAAAGAACAATGTGATTTTTCAAATTCTTTAAAATGTGCGTCAATAGAAATAAATAACATTATTGAAAAAGTACAATACAATCTGGAAGTAACACTAAATGAAAAACATCAAAAAGAACTACAGTCTTTAAAAAGTGAATATGAAGATAAACTTGATACACTAATAAAGGAGAGTGAAGAAAATGAAAACAAAATTAAAAAGTTGAAGGGAGAACTAGTATGTCTTGAGGAGGTTTTACAAAATAAAGACAATGAATTTGCTTTGGTCAAACATGAAAAAGAAGCTGTCATCCGCCTGCAAAATGAAAAGGATCAGAAGTTGTTAGAGTTGGAAACTATAATGCACACCAAAAATTGTGAAATTAATGAACTGAAACAGTCACGAGAGATAGTGTTAGAAGATTTAAAAAAAGCTCATGTTGAAAATTATGAGGAGATCCAGTTGTTAAGGGCAGAACTTCAGTGCTTGGAGAAAAGTCATCTTAAGGAATTAGAGGACACACTACATGTCAGACACACACAGGAATTTGAGAAAGTAATTACAGACCACCAGATTTCTTTGGAAGAACTAAAAAAGGAAAATCAGCAAAGAATTGATCAGATACAAGAATCTCATGCCGCAGTTATTCAGGAAAAAGAACAACAGCTACAGGATTTAAAAGTCAAGGTTTCTGATTTGTCAGACATGAGGTGTAAGTTGGAGGTTGAACTTGCATTGAAAGAAGCAGAAACGGATGAAATCAAAATTTTGCTGGAAGAAAGTAAAGTCCAGCAGAAGGAGACCTTAAAGTCACTCCTTGAACAGGAGACAGAAAATTTGAGAACTGAAATAAGTAAACTAAACCAAAAGATTCAGGACAATAATGAAAATTATCAGGTGGGTTTGTCAGAGCTAAGAACTTTAATGACACTTGAGAAAGATCAGTGTATTTCAGAGTTAATTAGTAGGCATGAAGAAGAATCTAATATCCTTAAAGCTGAGTTAAATAAAGTAACATCTTTATACCACCAAGCATTCGAAATAGAAAAAAGTTTAAAGGAAGAAATAGCTAAATTGCAAAATAAATTGGACTCAGAATTAAGTGCCCTTGAAAAACAAAAAGATGAAAAAATCAACAAACAAGAAGAGAAGTATGAAGCTGTTATCCAAAAACTTGAGAAAGACAAAGAAAAGTTTATAAGCCTGGAACAAGACACAGTACAATTAATTCAGAAGCTTACTTGCGAAAAAGAAGAAGCTATTAAGACTGCTCTTAAAGAGTTTAAGTTGGAGAGAGACTCGGTTGAGAAAGAGTTATTAGAAAAAATAAAACATCTTGAAAATCAGATAGCAGAAAGGTAAGAATTAACTTTAATTGATAATTATAAAATTAAAATATTTATGTAATCACAGTGCCTTGATTTACTTATGTATTTTAGGTAAATGTGATTGAGATTACTGAACTTTTGTATGTACTAAGATTATATAACAGTTGCATTTGAGCAGTGTTTAGTAAAGGCTAAATTCTAGACAGGGCTATGCATTTTTTCCATTTTTGTTATTTTCTTAATTCAATTTTGGCTTTTGCTTTTGTGGTTCATAAGATTATGTTTTCAAATTCTGAATTTTATACAGTGGTGTTTTTTTTCATTTTTATAATTATTGTCTAATGTTACTGCATTTTGATCAGAGAATGATCTTTAGTGTTTGTGGTTTTAAAATTTTATTTAGGGTTTTTTGCATAATAAACAGTGTCTAGAACATCATCAATTAGTCTTATCATTAATTCTTCCACTTATATCCTTCACTTCTTGCATTACCACTAATCACTATTTCTTGGGATCAACTTGGCTTTGTAATGTTTGTATAATGGTGTCCAGTTTCTGTTTTACAAATAGAAGTTCTTTGAGAGTGGGTGTGCGGGGGGAAATCAGTTTAATGTTAAGTTGGGGTTGTATGAATGTTTACAGAGATGCAAGAACAAAGGTCGAATAAGTTACTGTTGAAGGGCAAGATTGTTCTCAGTTGAAGTATCAGGAAGAAAATAGAAGCTGAAGCACCTACCAGAGCTATGGCACATTAAGAAGCACACAGGAATCCCTTCAGAGCCCTAGTGATATGGTTAATATTCAAACAGAATGAGTACTTGTAAAGTTACTTTACAGAAAACTTCTGTGTAACTGCATTTGACTACACGCACCCTTGGAGAGTAAGCCTAGGTTGTCCTCTACATTCCAGAGCTTGCATATGTTCTTTTCATGGCAACTTTGAAGCTCTAATAGGGATTCTGGAAAATACTGTGCTGCAGTACAGATGAGATTGTAGAAAAAAAGGTGAGAGCAGTGGCAAGATGACAACCGACAGTCCATCTACATACCTACTTTAAGCTTGATAGTATTACATCCATTTTGTCTAAATTGAACTTCTAAATAAAGACACTTAAAATACCATTTCTGTCTAGTGTGATTTAACTTGTATCCCTCCTCACCTGTTTAAAGGATGGTACTCAAGCTTTTGTCATTGTGGCCATCTTTGACTGAACATATTGATGCTCATTCACCTCTCTGTGCAGACACAATTTCTCTTTTAATATTCTTCAGGTTAAATGATGAAAAACAGAACCACCTACAGTTAATATAACTTAGCGTTACAGGAGTCGGGCGGTAGCGCAGCGGTTAAGCGCACGTGGCGCAAAGCACAAGGACCGGCTCAGCTCTCCACCTGCAGCTCTCCACTCACAGGCGGTGAAGCAGGTCTGCAGGTGTCAGAAAAGAAACAAACAAACAGAACCACAAACTTAGCATG
The DNA here is from genome assembly GCF_950295315.1 of Erinaceus europaeus. Classification (NCBI taxonomy): domain Eukaryota; kingdom Metazoa; phylum Chordata; class Mammalia; order Eulipotyphla; family Erinaceidae; genus Erinaceus; species Erinaceus europaeus. The sequence continues at coordinate 153,394,264 of NC_080162.1, forward strand.
TTACACACTTGAGGATGGTAGAGGAGAATAAAGATATAAATAATTATGTGCAAGTTCAGTTATTATAATCTGCAACTCTGGTGATATCTTTTTCTGTTATACCATTTGTGAAGGGAGTATCCTTGAAGTTTTCATAGTAACTTCTTCCCAGCGTGCCTGCCTTTCCATCAGTCTCTGCTTTCCTCTATACCAGAGGCTAGTGATTTGTTCTGTTCTTTAATGAGCCAGATAGTAAATATTTTAGTTGGCTGGTCACTGTAAATCATTACCACTTTGTAATTTTATTATTAGTATTATTTTAATACCAGAGCATTGTATAACTGGCTGGTGCAGGAGATTGAATCTGAGACTTTAAAACCTCAGCATGAAATTCATTTTTATAACCATTATGCTGTCTTCCCTTTCTACCTCTCTCAATTTTTAATTTATTTTCTAAACTGAAAACTGGTGAGAAGAGTTGATGTTTTGTGTATTTGCACATCACTTCAATATTTGGCTCATTTGGATTTGCTGTTGGTTTGTCAGAAAAGTCATGACATTTTCCTGTGCAAAACTGCATCATGACTTTGCTGACAATTCCAGTATTCTGCATTAAGTCTATTGCCATACGTTTTAGTTCAAATGGAAAAGGAATGTTTTAAGTCGCCTCTCCTGATAATTGTGAATTTTATAAAAATAAAAATATACTAGCTAGCATTTTTACAAATTTTAGTGTCGTGGGACTGAAATTATGCTAATAGATTTTTTGAACTCAATATATAAATAATAAGCATCTTGACATTTTGACTATTTTATACATGATTTTATAGCATTATAAATGGGCCATTTGGGAAGCATTGTTTGAGTTATGCTAATCCCCCAAAATGTTGGCATGTTTTAATAAAAGAAATCACATGTGTTAAATAATGACCTTAATAAGTATCCGAGGACCTGGGAAACTCTCATAGGATCAGATATGAATCTTCTAAAAAACCATCTCAGAGGGGTCATATAAAGAAAATCAGTGGTCATTCTGCCGGTTCTTTTGGGGGACAGGGGCAGAGCATTGATCAGAAGGACTTGAACCACAGTTCAATTTTTTAATTATTTTTTTAAGATTATCTGTTACAACACAAATCGAAGTAACCACGGGACTGTCAGTCCTAATAATTTGTACCATAAATAAGTAGGAAGTTCATCACATCTAAAACTTAGCCAAGTACTTTTCTGTGAGACATTAGAAGTACTTGTTTTATGTATCATCCTGGGGCCAGTAAATAGCTCACTTGGATAGTATGCTGTTTTGCTATGTGTACAACCCAGTCTCAAGCCTGAGCCCGACCCCCACCACACTGAAGGCAGCTTTGTCTCTGTGGTCTTTTTCACTTCCTTTCTCCCTGTTTCCTTCAAGTGCACATAAGCATTCACACACACACATTCTTTATCAAGTCGGTTACAAATATATGTATACAATGGTCAAGTGTAGATAGTGTTAGTAATTTTTACATCTACATAAAAATTATTTAAAAAAACTTTAACTAAGTACCTTGCAGAAAGGATAGAATGACTACAAATGTACTGCCTTTAATTTATGTTAAGCTGCCAGCAGTTTTATACCTTGTATAGCAAGGTGAAAAGGACACATACCATCTTAGTGTTACAAAAAAAAGTTTTGGCTTTTCTGTACCTGAAAGTGTTATAGTTACCTTCTAGGTTCTGTGGATCATAGTTTGAGAATGACTTTTTTAGGAAAATGGTTGACAAACTTATTCTGCATGGTGCTCTGTTCTAAAAATTGTAGGTTTTGTGGGACATAATATCTCTATCCAGACAATTCGATTTTCCTATTTTAGAAAGAGAGCAGTGGGTCAATATAGATGAGTCAATGTGGCTGTATCCTAATGAAGCTTTTAATTTCTTAAGCTGTTAACAAGTTAGATCTCATCAATAGGACATTCACCATTTTTCCTCTGACCAGGAGTATCTCATCTTGCCACTTAGGTCCTGAATTTAGACAGTTTAAATTTAGCAGATTTTTAATGACTTAGCATTGAGTCTAGACACTGACCATCCAAACAAATTCCCTGGCATCTGGTGTAATGGCAGGAATGGTTGTTGAGAGTACCAGTGAGTTGAAAGGGGACCAGTGCTAAGGTAACACATCAAATAAGAAGGGAGGTGAGTCTACTGCTGCTGGCAAGAGATGGTTGGTGGGGTTTGGAGGACAGTCGGACCACTCAAAAGTCTATACACCATTTTTATTTTAACCCCAGACATGTTCTGCTTTGGAATGTCCTAGTTCATGTACTGGCAGTGCAGCCATTGCTGTATGCAGATGAGAATCAAGTATTTAACTGGGTTTATTTCTTGCCCTGAATTTCATTTGAATCCATCTATCTGGAACAGGGGTAGATAGCATAATGGTTATGCAAAGAGACTGAGGCTCTAGAAGTCCCAGGTTCAATCCTGTTCACCACCGTGAACCAGAGTTGATCAGTGCTCTTGTTAAAAAAAAAAAAATTGGAATATTATTTAAAAGTAGTCTAAGATTAAAATGTTTATAACTAGAATTGGAGCTCATGTGGATTTTTGCTAGGGCTTGATGGTTGCTGTTGAATCCTATGAAATTTATAGAATCAAGTTCATCTGAAACAAAGAAGTGACTAGTTGGGAACTGCTACAATTCTTTGAAATTTTTTTACTAGTGGTCTGTTTATATAGGCTATTTATATGAAATCTCAAGATTCTTAGACTGCTCATGTGCATGACCATAGTGATGCATGAGGAACAGTAGATTCTAGCATTCCAGAGCTTGTGTGGATAACTTTTACTGGGAAGAGAATTTACTGGGAAGAGAATTCTTGATAATGTAGTTTTCAGCTTCTCTGTCTGCAGAGAAGGTATTTAAATTCAATTAATGGAGTCTCTGAGTGGAAATGCTGTTATATTGACACATACAATCTTACACACCAGTCATTTACTACAATTTTGCTTCGTGGGAGCAGTATTGAGACACCAACTATCATTGAAACACCAACTATCATTATGAGGGTGCCTCCATAGGTCAAGAAGGAAAAGGCAAACTATGGGGAAAAAATGTGCAGAGGATATGAACATCAAAAAAAAAGTAGGAAATAGACAATATATAAATAGCTATTCAAATTGGGATTAGGGAAATAGGAAATTAGAGCTTTTCCCCACTATAAACCTAGAAGTAGAACTTTGGTTGCATTTTTGAGAATTTAGGCCAAAGGTCTTTCTCATACCTGTGTACAAAGTGTGTGTAGTTCACAGGTGTCTGAAAATCTACATGGTTCATTGTCATGCTTCCAGGAAGTAGTTGGTGTGCATCTGCATAAATATAGGAACACTTGAACTTTATTAGTCTCAAGGAGTTTTTACTTTTTTTTTTTTTTTTTTTTTTTAACCAGAGCACTGATTAGCTTTGGCTTACAGTGGTGCAGGGGATTGAAGCTGGGACTTAGAAGTCTCAGGCACAACAGTCTGTCTGTATAACCATTATGCTATCTACCCTTGCCCTCAAGGTTTGTTTTTTTTTAATTTTAGTATTTGATAGAGACAGAGAAGTGGAGAATGATGGGGGGATAGAGAAGGAAGGAGACAGACACCTGCAGCCCTGCTTCACACTTGAAGCTTTTCCCCTGCAGGTTGGTACCAGGTGCTCTAACTGGATCCTTTCACACTGTAATGTATGTGCTTAACCAGGTGCACCACTGCCTGGCCCTGTCTCTTATGTTTTACTCTCAAAAGAAAAGTTAAAAAAAAACACAAAACTAATTATCAGACTCCAATATACAGTCAGTGGCTGAGAGTTCTAACAGCAACACAATATAGTTTGTATTCATTGTAAATTTTTGTTTAATGTATTTTACTGAGCTTTTTTTTTATTTTTCAAGTATTTGTTTTATTTTTGAGAGAGATGCAGAGAGGGAAAGACAGAGAAACACCAGAGCACTGCTCAGCTCTGGTTTGTGGTGGTGGTGGAGGGAGGGGTTAAACCTAGGACTTCCGGAGACTCAGGCAAGAGAGTCTCCTTACATAACCATTATGCTATCAACCCCCACCCCATTGTAAATTTTTATTTCCAAGAGAAAAAAAAGTGTAATAGAACTTTCTAGGCACACACACTGCTAACTTAAGTTCTATCAGTGGTATAAAAGTTCTTGACTTACACAAGGCTATCTGTGTACATTTTTTAAATACTTTATTTGTTGGATAGAAATAAAAAGAAATGAGAAGCGAGGGAGGTAGGGAGAGTGAGACACCTGCAGCCCTGCTTTACCACTTGTGAAGCTTCCTCCCTGCAGGTAGGAACCAGGGGCTTGAACTCGGTTCCTTGTGCACTGTAACCTATGTTCAACCAGGTGCGCCACCACCCAGCCCCCTTCCATCCAATTTTTTGGGTTGGAATATATGCAAAGATAGGAATATATAAACTTGTTCTTTCGAAGGGTTTCATTAATCTCTTAGTTCTTGAGGTTATTACTGGAACATATATATTTTTTTTTACATAAAATGCATTCCCTCAAATCCAATGCACATGACTTCCAGAGTAATTAATGGTGCTAATCAAATAAAATGAATTTTAGCTCTTCATGTTAACATTGCTAAGTCTATTTCTCTTGATGTCAGAACCATTCTTTAAAGAATTTTTAAAAATAGTTATTTTTTTGCTTGAGATCCATTTTATTTCTCAACAATAGTTTGCTTATCTTAATATCTTAATGAGTGATACAGAGAGACCAGAGCACTGCTCTGCTCTGGCACATGGTGCTGGGAATCTAATCTGGGACTTTGGAGCTTCAGGCATGAAAGGTATTTGCATAACCATTGTCTGTCTCCACAGTCCTAATTCAAGCTTTTTATTGTGCAGAGTCTGGTATTTGGGGGGAGGGGGGAAGACCAAAATAATAAAATTGGACTAGAGTAGATAGCATAATGTTATGCAAAGAGACTCATGCCTGAGACTCCAAAGTCCCACCCACCCCCCCACCATAAGCCAGAGCTGAGCAGCGCTCTGGTGAGAAGAAAAAAGTGGTAGTTGATCTCTATTTTCCTTGTTCTCTAAGAAATTTTCAGTTTTTTTTTATTGCTTTAGTGACCCAAGTGTTATTCAGAAGCATATTATTTAGCTTCCATAGTTCAGATGCAGATGGATTTATTTATTTTTCTGGTGGATTTCTAACCCCACCAACTCGCGGTCAGAAAAGATACTTTTTAATGACTTCAATATTCACATATTTATTATTTTTATTGCCACCAAGGTTATTGCTGGGTGCCTGCATGATGAATCTGCCACTCCTGTCAGCCATCTTTTTTTTTTTTTTTCCTTATTTGAGATGACATAAGTTGAGAGGGAGTAAAAAAGAAGAGACCTACAGACCTGTCTCACCACTTGTGAAGCTTCCCCTGTAAACAGGGACTTGAACCCAGGTCCTTGCACATGGTATTGTGTTTGCTTCACCTGGTGCATCACAATAATCATATATATATTTTTTGAGGTTATCTTGGTGTTCCCAAATACATGGTCAATCCTTCAGAATATTCCATGTGCACTTGAAAAAAATATATATAGCTTCTTTTCTTTTGGTAAGAAAGGTTCTAAGTATATCTGTTAAAGTCATCTCATCTATCACTTTATTTAAGAACTCAAATTTCTTTTTGTTTGTTTGACTTTTGGTCCCCATCATCTATCGCTGTGAGTGATGTTTAAGGTCTTCTGTTTGTCTCCCTTGAGATCTGTAAATGCTTGTTTTATATGTTTGAGTACACTCATACTGGGAAAGTATATATTGATTATGGTATGTGGTCCTGTTGGTCCCTCTGACCAATATATACTATCTATCTCTGTCTCTTTGTCTGAAAGTCTATTTTATATGATAGTAGGAAAATGTTCCTGTCCTTTTGTCTTACTGGCTTGGAATAACTTGTTCCATCCTGTCACTTAGAGCTTCTGTTTGTCTTTCTTTTGTGTTTCCTGGAGACAGAATAAATGAAACACTTTATTTTATTACTATTATTATTTTGCCTCTAGGATTATCACTGGGGCTCGGTGCCTATAATGAATCCACTGCTCCTGGAGGCCATTTTTTTCTTTCCCTTCTGCCCATTTTATTCAATAGGACAGAAATTGAGAGGGAAAGGGACATAGAGAGGAGAGAAAGATAATAGACACCTGCAGATGGGGGCCAGAAGTTGAAATCCGATTCCTTGGGTGTATCCTTGCTCTCAGTATTATGTGCTCTTAACTGGGTGTGCCACTGCCAGTCCCCCATTTTTAATTTGGAAGATATATTTATTGGATATAGACAAATCAAAAGGGAAAGTAGAAATAGTGAAACATACTTGCAGCAATGCTTCATTGCTCACAAAGCTTCCTATCTGCAGGTGGAGGCTAGGGGTTGAACCTAGGTTCTTGTGCATTATAACATGTGCACTTAGCTAGGTATGCCACCACTTAGCTAGGTATGTCCCCAGTGGACATTGCTTTTTAATCTAGTCAGTCACTCTGAATCTCTGGGTTGCTGAATTTGAGCCATTCACATTAAGGATGATTATTTATTAATGTGATTTACTTAGAGCTGCTTTTTTATGTTCTGTTAATTATTTTTCTGCTTGCTTATTTTTTATTTGTACCTGTATTTTGTGGTTATGAAAGTTATGTCTAACTTTTTAGATCTACAACAGTTTTTTTAAGTTTGCCTTGGCTCACCAAAATTTGATTGTTTTGCTTTGTCCATTTTGTGTCCCCCCCTTTTTTTTTTTTATGTGGGACTCCTCTCAGTAATTCCTGCAATTGGCAGGATTGGTTATGGCAAATTCCTTCAGTTTATGAATTTTTGAAAAGATCTTTCTCCATCATACTTAAAGGATAACTTGTCAGGATAGAGTATTTGTGGCTGGCAAGTCTTATCTTTTAATACTTTAAATATGTCATTCACTCCCTCCTTGTCTCCAGGGTTTGTGATGAAAAATCTGATGAGAGTCTGATGGTTCTACCTCTGTAAGTCAGTTTCTTTCTTTCCCTAGTAGACTGCAATATTTTTTTCTTTGTTCTTGCTTTTGGATAGTTTTACTGTAATAGTATCTTGGTGTGGACCATTTTGGATTTAGGAACTTGGCTGTTGATTCATGTCTGTGTCTTGCATGTTGCCCAGGTATGGAAAGTTGTCTATAATTTATTTGAATATGTTCTCTGCTCCTCCCTCCCTTCCTTACTTGGAGATCCCAGTAACTCACATTCGTCTTTCTGATGGAGTTGTCTGTTTAATGTAGAAGTGCTTCATTGTTCCTAATCTTTTCTTCTCCAAAAGCTTTAAATTCATAGTGTAGATGTTGCATCCAGTAGCCTTAATACTCTCTCCTCAACCTGGGAAGTAACAGCATGGTAGTATTGCTTTCTCCTGAGTGCTCAAATAAGGAGGATTTATTTTCCTAGCCAGGTGGCAGGGCCTGAGAAGCCCACATGGCTTTTGTTCTTGACCAGTCTTTCCTTAAATACTAGTGAGTCTTGTGGGCAGTTCAACATCCTAATGTCCTTATACTCACATGTTAAGCACCCAGAAATTCCCCATCTTCCTGATCAGCGTGGGAGTTTTGACCTGCTCCGTTTCTGACCTGGGCTGGTTCACCCCTCCTTAGGCAAGCTGGTGGCCCTCAGCTCCTGGGAGGTCACAATATTGATGCCAAACTTAGTGCGGACACCCAATCGGCATAGTGCATTGCAACCCAGAATTCCTGGGCTCAAGTGATCCTCCAGCCTCCCTACTGACAATGTGCTGTGCTTTGTAATGCCAAAATGGCATTGGCTTCCACTAAGCATGAATTCTCAAGTCTTGAGAATCACTCTCTCACCCCTTTTCTATCCACTGACCATGCACACCTGCATTACCTGTGGGAAACGTCACTTGTGAGTTTTCAGGTGATATTTTTGTTGCTTTACCTATTGATAGTTGATCAGAGGACCAACATGAGGCAGTTACTACTCCATGGCCATACCTCTGGAAGTCTACTACTTGTTCTTTAATTGTATTATGAAATGGGTCTCTTCTCCACTCCTAATTCCAGCTTTTTTGAAAAAAAAAAAAAAAAAAAAAAAGCTCATATTTTACTTGTTATTCTATCTCAAATTGCATATTTGGCCATTTAAAACCATCTTTTAGGAGAAGATGGACAGCAAGTTACCTGAATTAATATGTGTTTATCAGTAGATTACTAAGTATGAATAAAACTTAGAATTCCTTGTGTGACTACCAATTGTATAGAATTAATTAATCCTTTATAATTGAATTAGGGGATTATATAGGTATTAAGTAGAACAGACTGTAATGATTGTAAAATGCATCCTGATTGCAAGAAGATAAAAACCATTTAAAGTTGAGTATATGTACATGAAAACCTTGGTCAATAAATACTTCATAAATGTTTCCTAACGTACCAGACCTTTTCTTTTGTTGGTATAGTTTAACCCCTTTGATGAGAGCATTTACCTACTTTTAAAAATTGTATTCATTTATTATTGAATAGAGACAGAGAAATTGGGGGGGGGGGTAATAGAAAAGGAAAGAGAGACAGCAGCAGTCCTGCTTCACCACTTGTGAAGCTTCCTCCCTGCAGGTGGGACCAGAGGTTTGTGCCTGGCTCCTGGAACACTACTGTGTTCACTTAACTAGGTGTGACACCACCAGGCCCTGCACTTACCTACTTAAAAAAAAAAAGTTTGTTTACTATTAATGGTTTGTTATAAGATTTTAATATTACAATTTATACTTTTTAAGAAAATATTTGTTATGTTTAGGTTGGGTCAGGAGGAACAGCATGATGATTACACAAAAGCCTTTCACACCTGACGCTCCAAGGTCCCAGGCTCAATCCCAATCACCAGTATTAGTGCTTTTTTTCCTTAGCTTACTTTTTTTGTACTTTGTCAGCAACTTCTTTTTTTTTTTTGTCAGCAACTTCTAAGGGGTTGCAAGTTTTAATGAACTCAATATATAGATTTGATTTTGTGTAAATATTTATTACTGTATTATACTACATATAAAATATACAGTATGATCTGTTCTATATGGTAACATATAATTATTTTTCAGCATGTATACTATATTTTTATTTTTACTTTTACCAGAGCACTGTTCGACTGTGGCCACTGGTGACTTTAGGTTAATCTGAGACTTCTTGCATGCAAGTCTTGTGTTGCTACCCCTGTGCTATCTCCCAAGCCCATCTTTAGTTTTCTTTGTGCAGTTTTATCATCAGACTAATTGTTGCTTAGGGTGTACATCAACTGAAATTTAGAATTGAACTCTTAAGTGCAGTATTGATTTTTATATTGAAAACATTCTTATTTGTTAACTACCCTGACAGTATCAGATGTACTCATTTACCTTTGTTGATGTCAAGAGTAATCTGTATTAATTTTTTTCTCATTTACTTGTTTCCCTTTCTTGGTGTATTTGTCACAGGTATCAGTGTTTGAAACAGCCACCTAGTTGTTAGGTTTAAGGAAGGCTTATAGCCTTACTGATATTCAATAATTATGCTACCTGGTATATTTATGATTACATCTGTAATTGAAACAATATTTTTAAAGTCTGTATTTAATTTTCAAGTCCTGCTATCAAATCTGTCAGAGAAGATTCTTCAAGCTTAGTTGCTGAACTTCAAGAAAAGCTCCAGGAAGAAAAAGCTAAGTTTTTAGAACAACTTGAAGAGCAAGAGAAAAGAAAAAATGAAGAAATGCAAAATGTTCGAACATCTTTGATTGCTGAACAGCAGGTATGCTAATTGTTTAAACGTTTTTTTTTCTAAGTGAGGGTTTTCTAGAGTTTAGTTTTCGCTTTCCTATATTATCATATTATTTATACTTATTAAATATCTTCATGATACCTAACTTCTGTTGTTATGTTAATTTTATATATACTTTTAAATCATCCTAGATTAAAATTATAAACTACATTTTCTTTTGTTAACTACCTGTTTAATCTTATTTATATCAGTTAATTACAGCTCAGATTTTTATTTTATTTATTTACTTGGTAATAATGAAGGTATTTATACTACTACATGGGAAATTTTCAAATCTTATTTGCTGAGCTCTAAAATTTTATTCTAAATTGCATGCTGATTAGAACAAGTTAGATGCTTCACCTGAGGTACTGGGCAATTGTTGAAAGGGAAATAAGGAAACAACATAATTGAATTTATGCTTAATCAGTATTATATACTGGTACATAGAGAAGCACTAGAGAATTTCAGGGTAAAGGTAGGTATAGGACCAGTGGATGCCTGTTGTTGTAATTCAAACCAGGGCTAATATTGATACATATTTTTATTAGAACACACCTTTGAGACTGATGTGCGTGTTATTGTTCATATATATATGAACAATATATGATATTTTCTTTTTAATAAATATTACAGTTTTTTAACAAATAATCAGGAATAGAAAATAATAGAAATATACATCAGATCTCTTAGGAAGTTTGTATTATAAGGATTTGAAGAAAGAAGAAAAGGTGGGAGGGGGTGTGGTTTTCTAAAAGCCAATGAAACTAGCTTAAGGGGAGGAACATAACCACTAGTTAAAAGTAAGAGTGATCAACAGGTGTATTATAAAGAATTTTTTAAATCTGAATTTATATAATTCATCCTACATAAAACAGATCTTATTCTCTTCCTTTCTTCCTCTGTATGTTCTTTTTGAGCATGTTGTTAATTTCACATTTCCAAAAAATAAGGGGATGAACAGACCAAAATATATATGAAATTAATAGCTAGCTAATTTAAATTTAGTTTTCTCATGTTAAAAATCAACACTTGTTAAGTGAGATTAGGAGATAAGACTTAAATTTTCAGTTATTTGGATGTTAATTCAAACTATTTAGGGGAATTTGAGATTGGTTCTAAATGGATAATTTGGAGGCCTTGTTGATTTTTATCTTTATTAGCCCTTCCCAGTATGCCTATTCTAAATTGTGATTGGTTTTATTTTTTAATTTATTTGATAGTCCAGAGAAATTGAGAGGGGAGGAGAGAGGGAGAGATTGAGAGATCAAGATATGTAGCACTGCTTCACTTCTAGAGAAGCTTTCCACCTGCAAGTGGGAGCTAAGGACTTGAATCTGGGTCCTTGCGCATTTCAGTGTGTGTACTCACCCAGGTGTGCCACTACTCAGTCCCTGTGATCTCCTAGAAAGTCTGTTCTATTTTATAGAAACAGCACAGATCATGAAAGTAGAAGTTTTATACATAAATACATAGCTGGGGGATGGTTAGTAGACAGACATTATAAATGTTTATCTTGAGGGCTATTCTAATTAACATTGCTAGAATTGATATTCCGATCACTATTTTTGAATTGACTAATTTTGATCTAAAAACACCTTTTACATTGCCCTGTTCCCAGCATTGTTTGGTATTACGTATTAATCTAAGAATCATAGAAATCCTGAATTTTGAAATTTGAATTGCTAAGTGGATAGTGAGCCAGTCATCAGTTGCTCTTTAAGTTTTTCATTTCTTTTTTCTTTTTATTTATTTATTTATTTATTTATTTATTTATTTATTTATAAAAAGGAAACACTGATAAAACCATAGGATAAGAGGGATATAACTCCACATAATTCCCACCACCAGAATTCCATATCCCATCCCCTCCTCTGATAGCTTCCCCATTGCTTAACCCTCTGGGAGTATGGACCCAAACAGATTCTCCTGGTAAGAGACAGAAATGGGTGTGTGGGGGCAAAGGGGAGCCAGTAGGTAGAAACACCTATAGCATTACTCCATTACTTGTGAACCTACCCCCACCCTCCACCCCTTAGGTGGAAATTGAGGGCTAGAACCCTGGTCCTCATGCTTACTCATGAGTGTACTTTGCCGGGTGCACCACCAGCACCTCTTATTTTTCATTTTGTTTCATTTTTCCATGATCTTAAACAGGAAATACTTGACAAATCCACCATCTTTATATAACAAACTGTGCAATTAGGATTGCCAGATTGACTCATGAGAAAGTCATCCCTCAAGATACAGGAGCTCAAACTTTTATGATTAAAGGCTGAGAAATGGTCAGTCTAGTTACTATAAACCAGAAATTCCCTGATCATTGCAAATATCCAAACAGTAGGGAGAAATGGGGTAGATTCATCTCTGAAATATTGCTCTGGTAATCAAGATTTAGTAGCTAAAGGGTAATAAGATTCTTGAAGCAGGAACATTACTTAAAGAAAAAATAAAGTATGTAACAGCACTCATTAAGTTGCTGATTATTTGATTTCACTCTTCCAAATTAAAAAAAAATGCTAATGTTTTTTCCTTGGGCATTACATAAACTAAAATGAGAAATAATTTGTTTACCATTTATTAATTTGACTGTTACCAGTATTGAACCAAGAAAACACAGTTGTATTTTCCATAGTGTATGTGTAGATTTGAGTTTAACAAATAAGTGCCATTTATGTATCATACTTTATCATTTCTACATGCAGAAGTACCTCTAAAAATATTTACAGATTTATTTTTGTTAGCTCTAGATGCTTTGTGCATGCAGATAACTTAGTTTTGTTGTTTCAGACCAATTTTAATACTGTTTTAACAAGAGAGAAAATGAGAAAAGAAAACATAATCAATGACCTTAGTGACAAATTGAAAAGTACAATGCAACAACAAGAGCGAGATAAAGGTTAGTAGTATTTAAAGGTCTTTTTAATTTTTAAAATTTTAAGAAATTCCTAAGTGATGAATGGTAATGCTTACTTCAGTCTGGGGGCTTTTAATTTAGATCTGATAGAATCACTCTCTGAAGATCGAGCTCGTTTGCTTGAAGAAAAGAAAAAACTTGAAGAAGAAGTCAGCAAGCTACGTAGTAGCAGTTTTGTTCCGTCACCTTATGTAGCTACAGCCCCCGAACTTTATGGAGCTTGTGCACCTGAACTCCCAGGTGAAACAGAGAGATCAACTCTGGAAATACCAGGTGAAGGAAGAGTAGATTCAGCAATGGAGACAAGCATGTTGTCTGTGCAGTAAGTTTATGTCTTCATTGATCTTAAAATAATAGTAGATGTTTAAGTCACAAGTCCAGTTTTAGAAGCTAGAAGCTCTTCGTATATGTAATTTGACATTAGGGGTTGTCTATAGCCCATATTGCTGAAAATAGTGCTATTTAGTTCTCTAAGGTTTTGTACATATGAAAGATAATTTAACATTGCTGAATGTTTATATAAATCACCTTGTCTTATTTTCATGGTATACATTGTAGGCATACCATAATTTTTCATAGGTTGTCAAAATAAGGAATGCTGCAGTAGCTTTGAGCTATTCATATTTATATAAATTGTTTAAACTTTGATGTCCATTATCTAGGAGGACACAGTATCACAGTAATATTCCAATTTATTTTTATATTTTGATGAGAGTATTCTGATGCAGAGGTTGGGAAAATTCAGGTTAACTTTTCTTTCTTTTTTTTTTTTTTTTTTACTTTTTGTTAATCTTTTTCCTTTATTGGGGGATTAATGTTTTACAGTAGACAGTAAATACAGTAGTTTGTACATGCATAACATTTCTCAGTTTTCACATAACAGTACAACCCCCCTAGGTCCTCTCCCATCCTTTTCCATGACCGAAGAAGTTTTCAAAAAGTAAAATATTCTAGATCTCTAGTTGAAACAAGGATTAGAAACTGGTTAGTATGAGTCTGAAATACAAGCCTGAGGGATGTCTGTTTAAAAAATACAATAAAATTTGGCTTTAAAAGGCCAAAGATGAATATATAAAGAAATTGTAATTAGAAAGCATAAATTATAAGCACTTATATATATGAAAAAGTTAACCAAAATCTCAGGGATAGAGATAAGTATAGTAGTATTCAGCAGTAACTTGAGGATTCATTGATGATTCAGTTCATAAGAAATGCTAATTTTGTAAGAAATGCCAATTGAATATACATGCATAGAACAGCAGGCTAAGAATAGAAGGAAGTTTCTTAGATGGAGATGGTATGTATGGGACACAACTGACATCATGTTTAATGTTGAAGTATTTCAAAAGACATTTTTCATAAATGGAGGAATTGTATGAGATAGTCAGGCCAACAAACAATAAATAAATAGTAAAAAATTGGGAAGTGAAGTCTGAACTGTCACCACTCATTCATAACACCGTTCTTTAACTTCTAGAATTAATAAGGCTACATTAGTGTATTGGTAATAGATACACCTAAGACAGGAAAGATTGCCTTTTTGCAAGCAAATGCTGATTGTGACTATAACAAAATATTATAGAAATAGTTTGTTATAAATTTGCTACCCTTCTGGAGAAAATTATAGAACTTTGTGAAATACAGAAATTCCTGAAATAGGAACCTGAGAAAGTAGATGGAAGTTACAGTGTTACAAAATTCTGTTTTCTCATCAGATTTATTCAGTTATTTAAGCTACACCCTGTTAAAATTTTAACATTGGATGCCAAAATAATTTAATTTTTTATTTTTGGATATAGACAGAGAAGCAAAGAGAGAGTAAAAGAGATTGTAGTAGCACTAAAGTTTCTTTCAGTGTAGTGGAAGCTGGGCTCAGACCTAGGTCATGAACATATGAGCTAACGTGACAAAGCAACATAAGATTCAGTATAAAGTAAAAATAAATAAGTTACATATTTTAAATAAATCCGCATATATATGGAAATGTATTTATTGCATAAGTCAGGTTGGAAAAGGACATGAGCTATTGGAGTAATTGGTAACCTGTTAGTATAGGTTCATACCTTATACTTAAGAAAATCTAACATAGTTAAAATTTATTTACTTATTTATTTATTATTATTAGAGCATACTGCTCAGCCCTGTCTTATGCATACAGAGGGTTGAACCTGGGACTATGGAGCCTCAGGCATGAGTTCTTTGCATAGCCATTGTGCTATCTACCCCCCGCCCAATATTAAAATTTTTTAACCTATAGAATTTTTTTTTTTTATTCCCTTTTGTTGCCCTTGTTGTTTTATTGTTGTAGTTATTATTGATGTCGTTGTTGTTGGATAGGACAGAGAGAAATGGAGAGAGGAGGGGAAGACAGAGAGGGGGAGAGAAAGACACCTGCAGACCTGCTTCACCGCCTGTGAAGGGACCTGCCTGCAGGTGGGGAGCTGGGGGTTCGAACCGGGATCCTGACACCGGTCCTTGAGCTTAGCGCCACCTGCGCTTAACCTGCTGCGCTACAGCCCGACTCCCTATAGAATTTTTTTTAATGGACCACTCTGTGGATGGAGAAGCATAAGGAATGACTAAAAATAGTTTTAAGTCAAAATTTAAACTTGAGTACAAACAAAAGATAACCATAGATTGCAAAATACTGGTCATTGTTATTTTTAGTGGTTATTTAATTTTATTTATTAATGAAAGGAAGATAGACACAGAGCATCACTTTGGTATATATACAAACAGTTACTGTCAGTTCTTAACAATCTTTTCTAAAATATTGGTGAAAACTCCTAGACTCATTCTTTGAGGTATGCTGATAACAAAACAATGCACATCTTATAAACCAAAGATACAAACATTCTCAGATAATACTAATAAATCATATCCACCAATTTTCAAAAAGAATTCTTAGTGGACTTAATCCCAGAAATGCAAATTTGGTTAATTATCTAAAAATAATATGCGTGATGCATTATTCATGGGTGAAGGAAAAATATCTGACAAAATATAGCCTTTCACTATAAAAACACTAAGCAGACAACGAATTGAAGATAATTTCTTCAACCTAATAAAGGCATCTGTAAAACCTCACAACTCAATTTTTACTCAGTGTTTAAAAATTCAATCCTTCCCCCACCCCTAAAATCGGGGAAAAAAGAAGATAGTCCACTCTTGCTACTGATACTTAATATTGCACTTTTAAGGTCTGAGGACACTTAAACAAGAAAAACAAAGGTATCCAGATGGAAAAAGAGAAAACTATTTCTGTTTGCATGTATATGTGTTATGAAAGAATCAAGAAGACTTAAGAATAGTTTTTTAATATTTCCTTTTTGTTGCCCTTATTGCTTTTATTATTGTTGTAGTTACTGTTGTTGATGTCATCATTGTTGGATAGGACAGAGAGAATTGGAGAGAGGAGGTAGAAGACAGGGGGGAAGAGAAAGATAGACACCTGCAGACCTGCTTCATTGCCTGTGAAGAGACTCCCTTGCAGATGGGGAGCCAGGGGCTTGAACTGAGATCCTTATGCCGGTCCTTGCACGTTGCGCCACATGCACTTAACCCGCTGTGCTACCGCCGGATTCCCAAGAATAATTTTTTAACATTCAAAATGTACCCTGAAGATTAGAAAACATTTAATAAATTAAAGAAGGCTTAGAAATTAATCTCATGTTCAGTGATTAATGTTCATACATTGTAATATAGTACCCGAAATTGATCTGTAATGAATGTAATTTCTGTTGAAAATATGCCCTTTTTTTTTCCAGAAATGGGCAAGCTGGTCCTAAAATTGAATAGAAAAGCAAGGAAATGAAAGAGAAGAAATGAAATTGGAAAACACACTTCCTTACTTAAAAGATTGATACATAGCCAGGGCAATCAAGACAGCATGGTGCTGACCTGACATGTACTATATACATATCAATGAAAAAGATTGAGAGTTCAGAAAGAAGCACTTTATATTTATAGTGAGTTGAATTTATAGTACTAAACATAACAACACTAACAGAATAATTCAGTAGTGAAAGTGATAGCCTGTTTTAAATAAATGGTGCTGTGACAGCAGAATATTCACCAGCAAAGGAATGAAATTGGATCTTCTTCATACACACAAATTAGCTTTAAGTGGATCGTGGACTTAAATGTAAAAACTTGCATTATAAAGTATATATGGGACTCTATCTTCGTTGCCTTACATTTGAAAAACCTCTCTTATCAGAATTTAAATTTAGAAGATAAATTACTTAAAATATCAATGGGAAATTATACCTAAAGACATAAATTATGGCTAATACCACAGAAATACAGTGAAATAAGATTGACTGCTGTGAACAATTAGATGCCATCAAATTGACAACTTATAAGAAATGGACATTTTCCTAGAAACATACAGCTGCCAATATTGACTCATAAAGAAATAGAAAATCTGAACAGACTAGTACTAGCTAAAGAGATTAAAACAGCAAGCATGAAAATTAATTAATAAACATATACCTTCCAACAATGAAAACAGTCCAAGTCCAGACGGCTTTCCTGGTGAATTCTACCAAAATTTATTTGCTTTATTGCTTTAAAGACTATATTTGTGTTTATTCATTTATTTATGAAAGAGAAGAAATACCAGAGTACCACTCAGCTTTGTTGTATGGCAGTGTCTGGGATTATCAGTCATGAAAGGTGCTTGCCAGCTCATCACCAATTCTTTTTTTTTTTCTCCAGAAATAGAGGAAGGAGCACTTTCAAATGCATTTTTATTTTTATTTTTTGGTTCATTTTTTTTTTTTGTGTGTGTGTGTGTGTGTGTGTGTGTGTGATCTTGCATATGGTGACTTTGTAGCTTCCAGGTCGATTTGGTTTTGTTTGTTTTTGTTTTTCAATCAAATAGAGAGGGAGAGACACCTTAGCACTGGAGCTTCCCCTAGTGTTGTGGTGTTGGGATCCAAACCTGTGTCACAAGCATGGCAAGGCATGTGCTCTATCCAGTGAGGCATTTCTCCTGCCCCTCAAATGCATTCTGTAAGGTAAGCATTACTGATAAAAAATTCCACACAAGAGCACTGTAAGATAAGGGAAATTATAGAGCTGGGAGGTAGCGTCATGAATATGCAGAAAGATTTTCATACCTGAAATTCCCACATTCCAGGTTCAGTCCCTGACACCACCATAAGTCAGAACTGAGTAATGCTCTGGTAAAAAAAAAATTGGAGGCTAATATTCCTGAAGAATAAAGATGAACATATTAGCAAACCAAATATAGTGGTACATTTAAAGTATTATGCTCCATGATCAAGTAGAATTTACTCCCACAATACAAAGGATAATGCTTCATAACATAATCATATTAACACAGCAAACAATAGAAATTATACACTTATCTCAATAGATATAGAAAAAAAATTTAAGAATATCCTTTTTAAAAGATCCTTTTATTATCAGAAATATAACCTCACAAAGAGGGTTTAGAGGGAACCTATCTCAACATAAAGGCTATATATGACAAGCCCATAACTAATATTTTACTCAAAAGGGAAAGAAAGACTGGCAGCTTTTCCTCTTAAGGCAGAAATGCTCACTATTTTATTCAGTGTAGTGAACTGGAAGCATTATGAGAGCAATTAAGCAACAAAAAGAAATAATATGTATAATAATATGTATCTGAAAGGAAGAAATAAGATGTGTCTCTTCAGTAGTGAATATGTGTGTGTGTGTATGTGTATATATGTATTTATTTACATATGTAGAAAGAGAATCCTAAAGACCCCACCCACAAAAAGCTGTTCTTTATAGAAGAAGCAATTCTACATTTTGTATAAGACCACAAATGACCTCAAGTAGCCAAAGCAATCCAAGGAAAGATAATTAGAGAAATCTACCTTGTGGTTTCCAACAAAATTACAAAGCTATAGTAATTGGAAACAATCTAGTATTGGGCAAGAGTGGGGCTTTGGGAGGATGGGTAGAGTCATAGGTGTACCAGAACAAGGAGCTCAGAAATAAACCCACGTGTATAGTTAATTTATAGCAAAGGAATCAAGAGTATACAATGAAGAACTTCAAGTCTCTTCAATAAGTGGTATTGGGAAAACTGAATAGCCACATGTAAATAAATACTAAGCCCATTTTACACTGTCCCTAAGAATTCACCTAAAACTAACAAAAACCACAAACGTAACACATAGAACCCTACAACTTCTAACTGGGGGGAAAATGTGATAATATCTTTTGCATCAGTCTTCGTAGCAATTTATTTTGTTTTTGTTTTGACAACAAAAAGCCTATGTTAGACAAAAGCAGTATTATAGGAAAGGAAGTTATTGACCAAATGAGACACCTACTAAATGAGAGAAAATATTTGCATATAATGTTTGTGATGGCGATTACTATTCCAAATTATAAAGAACTCATACATCTCAGCAAAAAGTAGACATGAATGTATGACTCAACTTTTATTAATCATCAGGGACATACAGATTAGACCAATTTAGATCTCATACCTGCTAAGATACTTTATGTCAAAAAATGCAGGAATAAGAAATGACTTGCAAGGGTGAGAATATAAGGGAAACTTTGAATTCTGTCAGTGAGAATATAAACTGAGGGACCAGGTGGTGGTGCACCTGGTTGAGTACATATGTTATAGTGCTCAAGGACCTGGGTTCAAGCCCTCACCTGCAGGGGGCAAGCTTTGTAAGTGCTGAAGCAGTACTGCAGGTATCTCTGTCTTTCTACCTATTTTCTCCTTCCTCTCATTTTCTAGCTGTCTATCCAGTAAGTCAATAAATAAATAAATAAATAAAGATCAGAAAAAAGAGTATAAACTGGTAGACAATAGAAAGCTATAAAGATTCCTCAAGATATTAAAAGTAGAGCCTACCATATAACTTAGGAATCCCATCTCTGAGCATATATCAAAGTAAATGAAAGCATTTTCTCAAAAATGTTCCTGAGCTAGCAAAAATAGATCACCTAAATAGTGTACTACTTTGTAACACACAAGGCCCAACTCCCACCACTTCAGAGAAAACATCAGTACTGTGATCTCTCTCACTTGTTATCTAAAAAAGTTAGTCTCAAGTCATGAGGCTCAATACAGGCTTGACTTGCAATGATTTAAACAAAAAAGATAATCTGTTCTCATGGTCGCATCTATTACAATATTCAGGATATGAAAATACTGGAAAATTATTGGAAAAAATACGTACATAGTCACAATGGATTATTAGCCATGAGAAAGAAAAATAGTCCTGACAACATGGATGAACCTTGGAGGTGTGTTAAATAAGTAAGGCAGACAGAGGCAAGTCGCTGCATGTTCTCATTTAAAGCAATCTGAAATCGAGGGGAATAGTAGGAAAGTGGTTTATAAATAAATATAAATAAATATATAAATAGTAGGAGGTGAGGAAAATAGAGCTTAGTAAATGGATGCACTTTCAGTTATAGTATGAATAAAGTCTGAGTTACAATAGGTACTGTAGGTGATAATACTGTTCTTACCCCCCAAACAATGTAATTATGTAAATGCATTCATATACTTGATATAGGCAGTTCTTTCTCAGTATATATGTATCAAATATACTCTTTAGGTGTTCTACACATATTTGTCATTAACACTTCAATAAAAAAGATAAACTTAGGTCTTTTTAAATTAACTTTTGAATAACAGTGGCAAATTCACAGCACAGTTACTATTATATTGCAGACATTTTGGAAATACTTATTTAACTTGGGCTTGTACGTTGTTGTAAACTCAAGGTTTGAGTTCTGTAGCCTACTAGTAGGTATGTATGTGAAATATTTTGTTTTTAGGGAAAGAGGGAAAGACACCACAGCATCACTCCACCACTTGTGGAGCCTCCCTTAGTGGTGTTTCCCCATATGGTGTCAGGGCTCAAACTTGGGGCACTGAGCATGGTGAAGCTATGTGCTCTAGCAGGTGAGCTATTTTTCTGACCCTTAAATTTCCAAAAGTTTATGGAAGAATATAAAACCAAAATTTTAAAAGAATTAAACTAAAAGAAATATATTCTTTCTTAGAGAAAATATCCATATGCTATCAGAAGAAAAACAGAGGATAATGCTATTAGAACGAGTAAGTAAAAATAATGTGTTCATTTGGATATGCAGTTAAATTAACCCTATGCTCAAAACACTATTGGTATTTATAAATTAGTCTTTTTCTTTGACTAATTTTGTGGCCTGTGTCAAAATTGTACAACTTCTTATGGGTGTGTTCTTTGTTACTAGAGGTCATGTGATCAATCACCTATGCCAGAATCACTGAGTTGTATGTTACATATGTATGCTCCACCTTTTAGACCAGACCTGCAAAGAGTCTTGGTGGACGCACCTTTTATGCTATTATTTATAAGCTCCATGAGTAATTCTTATATTAAAAGTTTGAGAACCCTTGACTTAGAAAAATTACTTTATCCTTTGGGATAAAGTGGATGGAATTGGAGAAGATTATGCTCAGTGAAGCAAGTAAGGAGGTGAAGGACAACTACAGACTTAATTTTACTCATATGCAGAATATAGACAATTAAGTATACAAATGTGAAAAAAAAAGTCAACCTATTTTCAAGGCTGGGAGAACTATAGTGGTTATATATAGGGGTGGGATGAGGACACAGACCTTTGATGACAGGAGTGGTAGAAAAAAATACATGAATAAATGCAAAAAGGAAAGAAAAATTACCTAAAATTATTTTAATTCTGTTTAAGCTAATAAATAATTAAGAAAGAAAAGATTCAGACAAAGAATATTCCTACAAAGAAAGGATGTCCTCAGTAATCTCTCATACTAGAACTAAACATTAAATCTTCAGAGTAAGAAAATGTTGATAGGGCGGGGTTAGCATAATTGTTAAGCAACGAGATTCTCATGTCTGAGGCTCAAAGTCCAAGGTTCCATCCCCTACACCATCATAAGCCAGAGCTAGCTGATCACTGCCCTGGTTTTAGTAATAATAAAAATAAGAAAGAAAATGTTGATGGTCATTGTATTTGAATAGTGCCAGGGTAAATCACATCTCTTTCTCCCATGTAGACATTACAATTAAAAGAAGAAGAGAACAAGCGGTTAAATCAGAGACTGGTAAGTTTATTTCCTTGTTCAGTTGAGTTTTACATTAAAAATGTTTTCTTTAAATTTCCTTAATGATCAGTCATCAGAAGGATGTGTTTATTGATAAGTTTCTTTTTTTTTAATTTATTCAGTAATGAAAGAATAAGAAAGGGTGAGGAAACCAGAAAATTACTCTGGCACATGTAATGCTGGGATTAAACTCAAGGGTTGTTCTTGAGGGACATTACTTAACATCTTCTGTGAAACCTCCTGGGATGTGATAATGTCTTTAAAAGCATCATTTAAAAAAGTTAAATCAATCTTTTCTGATTATTAATAAGCTTTAATTTATTAGAATTCTATAATATATGTATTTGTAGCATCAAGTTGGGTTGTCAGTAAAATATCTATGCAAAATTAATACATTGTATCCTGTCATACATTTTACCTTTGTTTTTGGTTTTGTCTTTACCACTTCAGGCAATTTTTCTACATAGGAAGAGAGGGATGGGCTGAACAGTGGCACTGGCACACCTGGTTGAGTACACACATTACAGTGAGCAAGGATCTGGGTTCAAGCCCCTGGCTCCCCACCTGTGCGGGGAAGCTTCATGAGTTGTGGAGCAGGGCTACAATTTCTCTCTCTCTCTATTTCTCTCTGCCTCCTCCTTCTCTCTCAATTTCTCTATCCTATCAAATATAGTTAAAAAAAAAATAAAAAGGAAGGGATAGAAGAAAGGAGGAAGTATAGCATAATGATTATGAAAAGACTTTCATGCCTGAGGCTTCCGTATCCCAAATTCAGTCCCTGGCACTTCTGTAAGTCAAAACTGAACATTACTTTGATTAAAATAAAAATAAATAAAACAAAGAATGTGGGGAAAATACCATAGCACTGATTTCCCTCCAAGGCCAAAGAGGTTTGACTAGAACATTTGCATTGAAAACTGCACTATCCAGGTAGGCTATCTTGCTGACACCTTGTTTCTCTTTTCATTTTAATTTTTATTTATTTATTTTTATTGTAACCAGTGTTTTTTAAAAAAACCTTATAAAAACAAATTTATTTATTGGATGGGGACAGAAAAGTATTGAGAAAAGGTGTACAGACAGAGTCAGAGACACCTGCAGCACAGCTTCATGATTAGCAAAGCTTCCTCTCTGCCAGTAAGATAGAGGGGCTAAGCTGAGCCCTTGCACCTGGTAATGTGTATACTGTGCACTGCCACCTACCCACATAAATGACAGAATATTGAGCATGCACTCCCCACCTTTCATTCAGACAGGCTTCTCTTCTCATTCCCTTCACTCATATGTACTTATACTTTTCATGTAAATTTTATTGTATTACATAGTTTCCCCCTCAAATCTAAGTCTTAAAAAAATGACACATTTAAGTATTTATTTAATTATTGCCACTGGGATTATTGTTGGGGGGTCAGTACCTGTACTATAAATGCATTGCTTCTGGTGGTCATTCACCTCTTTTTGGGGGAGGGGAGTGGTAGAGACAGAAAGAAATTGAGAGAGAAGGGGGTAGAGGAGATAGAAAAGGAGAAAGAGAAGCATTGGACCACTGCATCACAGCTCCTGAAGCTGCCCCCCTCCCTACAGGTAGGATCCAGGGCTTGAATGTGGGTCCTTGCACATCATAACATGAACACTCAGTTGGGTGTGCTACCATCCCTACTTCCCATTCCCCCCACAAATTAAGTATTTGCCGAAAAAGCG
The DNA here is from genome assembly GCF_950295315.1 of Erinaceus europaeus. Taxonomy (NCBI): domain Eukaryota; kingdom Metazoa; phylum Chordata; class Mammalia; order Eulipotyphla; family Erinaceidae; genus Erinaceus; species Erinaceus europaeus. Next base: position 153,417,765 of record NC_080162.1, read on the forward strand.
AATAATCAAACTTGTCACCACTGGTAGCATGTAGACCGTTTGGATGACTGATAAGTTGCATAAGCTTTTAGTTCTGTTCATTATGTGTTGTATGTTCACCATATTTTCTCTTTTGATTTTAAACATTAATTCACATTTTCCACTGTTGAAGGGTAAATACTAGAACACTTGAGTGTCAGTTTAAAGAAATCCATGTAGTTGTCCTTGTCTTGTTAAACAATGTGTTAGGCCCATTCTAGGGGAAGGATAAGCATCCTTACCATCTTTTCTTCCTCCAAATCTTGGGACAGCTGTTGCATGTATCATGATGATGTGTTGATTCCAGTTACAACTAAGTCAGGTGTAATATACTATGCAGTGACTATGGTTATTAATTCTATATTACTTGTTTGAAACTTGCTTTTTTCTATTATTAGATAGAGACAGATATTGAGAGGAGAGGGATAGATATAAAGGGAGAGAGACACCGTCAGCCCTGCTACATTACTCATGAAGCTTTACCCCTGCAGGTAGGGACCAGGGGCTAGAACCCCAGTCCTGGTGCACTATAATGTGTGTGCTTAACCAAGTGTGCTGCAGCTTGGCTCCAAAGATTGCTTTATAAAATTAGATCTTTAAAGAAACGACTAGACCTTAAAGTTCTGATTGCAAGAAAAAGAAATGTGTAGCTGTATGGTAGCAGATGTTTACTAGACTTTTTTTTATTATATGATGGTTTCACAAAATGTACAAGTACCCAAACATTGTGTTGTGTGCCTGAAATTAATAAAATATATTTTGTATCAGTTATACCCCCCAAAAAGAAAATTATTTTATTAGTGAAAATTAGTACTTTGGCAGTTTGACTTCTTAAAAGCTGGTATACTATGTGAATGTGTGTAAAATTGAAAGACCTTTTAGTGGCAAGGTCCTAATAGTAAACATTTGACTGTGAACTTTCTGAACTGCTTCTTTTTTTTCTAGATGTCTCAGAGCATGTCTTCAGTATCCTCAAGGCATTCTGAAAAGATAGCTATTAGAGAGTAAGTATTTCAGTTATATTTTCTGTGAAAAAACCTTTAGTGAACTAAATACTAATGAAAATCTATTTCAGTGACTATAATCCTTCAGAATGGGTTCAATGAGCTGAATACCTCATACTGATTGATAATAAAATTTTATTGACAAGCAAGATTTTCAAATAATTTTCTAAGAAATTAGGATTGCATTCAAGAAATTATTTTAACTTTAATTAAAATTCAGACATAAATATTTTGAAACCTACAATGCCAGGGGGGAAGCTGTCAGTTTCTCTCCATTCAATATGATGTTAGCTGTTGACTTGTCAGTATATAGCCTTTATTACATGGAGGAATTTTCCTTCTATTCCCAGTTTCTTAATTTTTATCACAAGTGTATATTTGGTCTTGGTCAAATGCCTTTTCAGCATCAACTGATCTGTTGACCATTAACTTTTCTTAGAATTTTATTTTTTCTCTGATTTGAGAGGACTAACTGCTATGTGTTTTTACCTGTTATTTGTCAAATCAAATCAGTTTTTGGTCTTTTATGATTAGAAAGAGGTAAGCTTTTTTTAAAATTCATTTTGTTAACCTATGTAATAGAGTATCAGTTTCTTTTTGTTGCTGTTTTATAATGTTTTATTAATGATTTAATATTGATTTATAAAATTAGGAGAAAACGGGTATAATTCCACATTTTCCCCACCACCAGAGTTCTTGTCCCCATTTCTTCTATTGGAAACTACAGTAGTTCTCTCAGGGTCACAGATAAGGGTTGACTATTATTTCTACGACTATTCATGTATATATATATATGTATTTTCCCATATGTCTATGGCCTTGCCTTCTGGTTCCTTTCTAAGTCACACCTACACCTATTACTACTTCTGAATGTCCTCCTTTTTTTCCTCTTTTTTTTCTTTGGGTCCTGATGGAATTGGAATTCAGAGCCCTCTGATCAACTTGCCCTTTCATCCCCCGGCCCCTTCTGGGAATATGGACCAAAATTCCCTATGGAGTGCAGAAGATGGGAATTCTTATTTATTTATTTATTTATTTATTTATTTATTTATTTATTTATAAATAGGAAGCATTGACAAAACCATAGGATAAGAGAGGGACAACTCCACACAATTCCCACCACCAGATCTTCGTATCTCATCCCTTCCCCTGATAGCTTTCCTATTCTTTAACCTTCTGGGAGCATGGACCCAAGGTCATTGTGGGATGCAGAAGTTGGAAGGTCTGGCTTCTGTAATTGCTTCCCTGCTGAACATGGGCGTTGACTGGTCGATCCATACTCACAGCCTGCCTCTCTCTTTCCCTAGTAGGGCTCTGGGGAATCGGAGCTCCAGGACACATTGGTGGGGTCTTCTGTCCAGGGACATTGGCAGGTTGATCTGTAATCCCAGCCTGTTTCTATCTTTCCCTAGGGTAGGCCTCTGGAGAGACGATGTCCATGGGCACATTGGTGAGGTCATCTGCCAAGGGAGATCAGGATGGAATCATAGTAGCATTTGTAACTTAGTGGCTGAAAAGCAGTAAGACAAAATCAGGACAAAATGTTCAATAAACAGGAACTATAAAGTAGGAATAGAGCAAATGAGAACAGGGGCCCTAATGTAGGAAGAAGCTAGGAAGTCTATTTTAGGTATGTTCCTGGGGACCCATGACTTCAGTAATTTTTTGACTGAGCTTTATAGCTAACATGCAGATGACCTTAAAATATTGTCTAGAAAGATGTTGTCAGAGTTCTCAATAGGGCTAGAAAGCTGGATTAGAGTAGTAGCTCAAAACTCAAAGAAAATATATAATTAACTAGGAGGTAAATATTTATTTCATGGCCTTTACTAAGATTCCATATTCATTTTAAAGGTAATTCGTTCAATGTAGTTTTTTAAAAAATGTGCATTTATAAGATGAAAATTTTAGTGAATAAAAGATTTTGCTTTAAAAATGTTCCTCGTTGAGTCTTATGAGCTGTCAGGTATAGGACACCCTAAATTAAATTAGCATGGCAACTGAAAAGTCCACGGTTAATTTCCAAAGTCTGTTGGTAGTTTAAATAGCATTTCTGGAAAGACTGAAGAAACAGACATTAATTAAACAAGAAGGCAGTTGTATCCGTTTCTTTCTCTTCAGTATTTTCAGGCCTTCACCCAAAACAAGTATTTCCATTAGCTTGTTTAACCTGATACTCATAGCTCAACTGTTGTTTTTTTTTTTTTTCTTCAAATTGAAGAGCACTATAGTTGGAGACTGGCAAAATAATATATAATTATATATATATATAATTATCTATTGGCTAGACACAGCCAGAAATTGAGGGGAGTGGTAATAGAGAGGGAGAGACACACAGAGACACCTGCAGTACTACTTTACCAGTTGTGAAGCTTTCCCCCTGCAGGTGGGGATCAGGGCTTGGACCTGGGTCCTTGCACACTGTAACATGTGCATTCAACCAGGCACAACACTACCTGGCCAATATACATACATATATATATATTTTTTTTTTTTTCCCCTCAGTAACTATAGATAAGTTTACTTTTTTGAGACTTTACCATCCAGATTGACTTCTTCAGAGGAGGAAGAGAAGGAAAGACCCCATAGCACTGAACATCCTCCTCTCCTGTGGTGGTGTCTGGCCTTGAATTTGGGTTGCACACATTACAAGGCAGGCCCCCTCTCAGGCAACTATCTTTGCGATTGCTCCTTCTCCTCCCTTCCCCTCCCCTCTCCTTTCCCTTTTTTTTTTTTTAATTATTTAACCATGTTGGTTCTTGAAAGTTGCTGGTATTACCCTTTGAGCATCTGCTTTTATCCCCCGCACTCCCATTAGAAGCTAAGTAAAATGAAAATATTACGTAAATATGATCTTTGATATTTAAATGTGTAGAGTTGAATATTGCAGAACATACGTTGTTAAAATCTCAGAATAGGATGCTAATAACTTTTCAGAATAATAAAATTACATTTTTATTCAGTTTTCAGGTGGGAGATTTGGTGCTCATCATCCTAGATGAACGCCATGACAATTACGTATTATTTACTGTCAGTCCAACTTTGTATTTCCTGCATTCAGAATCTCTGCCTGCCCTGGATCTCAAACCAGGTGAGGGTGGTAAGTGTCATATCCATAACTAAAACAATAAATGGGCAGAGGGAATATATTAAATACTGTTCTCTGTTACCTGATCATCTCAAAATTGTCATACCTGTGGTCCGGGAGGTGGACTTCCAAGCATGAGGTCCTGAGTTCGATCCCTAGCAGCACATGTGCCAGAGGGATGTTTGGTTCTATCTCTCTCCTCCTATCTTCCTCATTAATAAATAAAATCTTAAAAAAAATTTTTTTTGTCATACCTAATTATATCATTCACTGAGATACTATATATGCTAGTGATAGTATTAGATTGTTGAAAAAGTCATGGCATATTTTTCTGTTTTCTGTGTAAAAATATGTCATAACTTTTCCAACAACTTAATATATACCCATTACTAATGATTTGCTCTCAGGTTGCCTTTCATTTGCATTTCATCAGATATTGTTCATGGAATAAAAAATTAGTTTGAACTTCTTTTGGGAATCTGTGATGTTTTAGCCTAGACAGTTCATTTATTAACTCTGAAGTCAACTTTTTGTATGATGGCTTTACTGATAAAGAATTTAAAGGTTTATTTATTTATTTTTTATTAATAAAATGGAGAATTGACAAGACCATAGGATAAGAGATACAGATCCATACAATTCCCACTGCCAGAACTCCCTATCCCATCCCTCCCCCCACACATACCTTGAAAGCTTTCTTACTCTTTATCCCTCTGGGAGTATGGATACAGGATCATTAGAGGGTGCAGAAGGTGAAAGTCTGGTTATTGTAGTTGCTTCCCAGTTGAACATGGCCATTGGCAGGTCAGTCCATACTCCCAGCCTGTCTCTGTCTTTCCTTAGTGAGAGAGAGTCTGGGGAGTTGGGGTTTCCAGGTCACATTGGTGGGATCATATGCCCAGTGAAGTCCGGTTGGCTTCATGGTAGCATCTGGAACCTGGTGGCTGAAAAGAGTTAAGATAGAAAGCAGAACAAATTGTTGACTAATCATGAACCTAAAGGCAAGAATATTACAGATGAATATTTGGGATCTCCATTTTAGAAAAAGCTGGTAGGTCTCTTTTAGGTATATTCCAAAGGGCCCATGACTTTACTATAGTAGTTTTTGCCTGAGTCTGACAGCTGACATGCAGGTGGACCCAAGGTATTGTCTGGGGAGATGGTGTCATAGTTGGAATAAACTGGATCAGGGAAGAGAGAAGCTCCAGATATGGGAACAGTATATAAATACTGTTAACTGGAAACCCCATCAATTTGAACTGGGGCCTGTATTCAGCACAGGACCCTAGTAACCTCTGCATCCCTGTAGGTCTGCGCTTCCATTCTGTGTTCACAGCTAGGAATATTACATGTTGTACTAATTTCAGGACCCATCTTCCTCAAGTGGTAGAGTATGTTCCCCAACCTCCCTTTTTCTCTCTAAGAGAATGGAACATTCTCTGCCACTGTTGATCCACATTGAGGGCAAGGTTCTATAGGGGTCCACAAAGGGATCCATTATGTTGTTCCTGATGGAGATGACCAGTGATAGTGAAGAGAGTGATCTGTTAGAGGTCTAGGCCCATCATGTCTGTGTGGGAATCCCAGGACTCCCTGACTAGGGTCCTGGGTGATGGGGTGGCCTGGTAGTGACCAAAGAATCATCATTAAAGTATTCTGGTCTCTTGCCCTTATCCAGCTTTTGTAGTCCTTACTTTGTCTGACAAGGTTAGCTTTGCAGTGACTAAGGGAAATGAAATAGTAAGTAGGTGAAGAGTGTGTCTAGGTCTAAGTAGAAATTATTTGATTAGGTACTTTATGGTGTCTTTTTTAAGTCTTTCTACTTGCTTGCTGCATTTGTTGACTCACTGCAAACTTTTGTGTGCTATTGCTTTAAGATGTATGTTTTCCCCTAACTTATGGATACATGTGTACATATGCCCTATCTCATGGGCATATATCTAGGTTTTGAGGCTTTGTTAGGAAGTGCAGTACCCGAAATAAAATTAAGGAGTCCTATGAGCCTAGGAATGGTCTCACCAGAGTAGTGAAGCTGGAGGGTTAACATTCCACACCTGACGTCTCTGGGCACAATCTGAAGTGAAACATGTTGAGGGTAGTACTGGTTGCACTGTAAAGAATTTTTTTTTATAGCTTACTGCACTTTTGGTATTAGGAATTTTTTTTTCCCCTTCTCACATTTTGCATCTTTCTTTGGTATGTAACAAGTAAAAGTACCATCTTTCCAGACTCTTTGGTTCTTAGTCCGTAGTAGTTACGTGCACTGATTATTTTCATGTTGAGCACTGTGGAATACAGATGTGAGAAAGATGGAGTTTCTCGACTGTTGAGACAACAAAATTGCTATGCAAACTGACTTTCAGGTCTGTAGCTCTTGAGTTCCAGATTCTGTCCACAGGACTTCCATACCACCATAAGTCAGAGCTGAGCAAAATACAAAACGAAACAAAAATAAACCACAGTTTCTAGCATTAAGCACTATTGTTAAAAATACATCCCCTGAAAAAGCAGTGCTATGCTTTGGTCCTGGAGAATCCATATTGTCCCAAAAAGAGAGAGAGAGAAAATACACATTGTCTTCTCTTGGAAATAAGTCATCTTTGTTAACATTTTCAGTAGATGGCACTGTTGAGCTAATTTTGATTTAGAGTTATTTGATCATGATTTGTACTTAAGAGTATTAGTGTTTCTTAAATTTGGTACTTCTTTTTTTTTTTTTTTTTAATTATTATTATTATTATTTTTTTAATCTTTATTTATTTATTGGATAGAGACAGCCAGAAGTCAAGAGGAAGGGGGAGACAGAGAGGGAAAGAGACAGAGAGACACCTGCAGCCCTGCTTCACCACTTGCAAAGCTTTTCCCCTGCAGGTGGGGACCGGGGGCTCGAACCTGGGTCCTTGTGCACTGTAACATGTGCGCTCAACCAGGTGCGCCACCACCCGGGCCCAATTTGGTACTTCTTAAACTGAGTTGACTTACCACTATATTTAATGAGTAAAAATCATGTATCACTGATTGAAAAGTATATGCATTCTGTTGTTTAATAAGACATTGACATGCACAATAATGTGTTTAACATGTTCCTTCACTCATGAGAACTTCATTAGTCTGTTTGGATGAATTATATTTTTATGAATAATAATATTTACTTGTAAAAAGCTCACAGTTGAATTCTTCAATAGCTTCAGGTGCAACTAGAAGACCATGGGTACTTGGAAAAGTAATGGAGAAGGAATACTGTCAAGCCAAAAAGGTAAAAACTGTATCATATGACTAAAACATTTAGAATTCAAAAATATGGTTCTCATACTGTTTTATATAGAAATTGCTAATAGGGGGCTGGGTGGTAGCACAGCAGGTTAAGCACACTTGATGCAAAGCGCAAGGACCAGAGTATGGATCCCGGTTCTAGCCCCCAGCTCCCCACCTGTGGGAGCAAGGGGTCGCTTCACAGCGAAGCAGATCTGCAGGTGTCTGTCTTTTCACCTCTCTGTCTTCCCCTCCTCTCTTGATTTCTCTCTGTTTTATCTAATAACGACAGCTATAATAGCAATAATGATAACACCGATGATGACGGTGATAAACAAGGGCAACAAAAAAAGGAAAAAAATAGCCTCCAGGAACAGTGGATTCCTAGTGCAGGCACCGAGCCCCAGTGATAACCCTGGAGGCGGAAAGAAAAAAAAAAGGAAATTGCTAATAGTGTAGTCTTTGACTTTTTTTTTTTTTTTTTTAAACCAGAGCACTGCTCAGCTTTGGCTTATGATTCTTCTTCTTCTAGCGTTTGCCCTTCTTCCGTAGCCAGTTAACAGCGTCAGGTTGAGCCTAAAGTTTTGAGACCTCCTTTGAATCTGGAGAGGTGGCAGTCGTTGACTATGTGGGTCATAGTCTGTCTGTAGCCGCAGGGGCAGTTTGGGTCGTCTCTGGCTCCCCAGCGGTGGAACATAGCGGCACACCGGCCATGGCCTGTTCGATAGCGATTGAGGAGGGCCCAATCATAACGTGCTAGGTCAAAGCCGGGTTGACGCTTGCAGGGGTCTGTGATGAGGTGTTTGTTCTTTACCTCAGCTGACTGCCAACTCTGTTTCCAAGAGTCTGGAACAGAGAAGTTTAGTGTAGGTGTAGGAGACCAGACTGGATGACGAGACGTCAAGCGTTGGACAGGGTGGGCGAAGATATCTGCGTATATTGGCAGGTCCGGTCGAGCGTAGACGTGGGAAATGAACTTAGATGATGCGGCATGAAGCCCAGCCAGTCTATCTTGGCGTTACTCTCGATCGCACCCTGTCATTTCACGAACATCTCATAAAAACTGCAGCAAAGGTGGGAGTGAGGAATAACATCATTGCAAGACTGGCCAGCTCCTCATGGGGCGCGAGCGCTTCCACAGTACGATCATCATCTCTGGCATTATGCTATTGGCTTATGATGGTGTGGGGGATTGAACCTGGGACTTTGAAACCTAAGACATGAGAGTCTCTTTGCATAACCATTATGTTATCTACCCCCACCCTCTTTGACTTGTTTTTTGGTTTTTTTTTGTTTTTACTCTCATGTATTGAATTTAATGTGAGTGAATTTAAACTAGCAATTTCAAAAGTAATTGCGTTATTTTACAAGAAAACCGCTACAAATTTCTGTTCTGTCACTACTAAGTTACTAGTCTCTTTACATAACCATTATGCTATCTACTCCCACCCTCTTTGACTTTTTTTTTTTACATTTGCAAAATACTCCAGCATAACTGGCTAACAGTGAATTTATTTGTATGTAGATAAGTTGATGTTTTCATATTTGCATATCTACCTCTACTGAAAAAAGATATGTAAATATTTGCAGTCTAAAAATTCACTGCTACAAAGTTCATGAAATTTACTGATCATTCACTGTAGCTTATTATAATTTAAGGTTCTCTGGGTTTCTGTGCTCCAAAACACTGATAGAACTTAAACTGTAGTGTTGAGGTTTCTTTGACGCTTAATGGCATAAGGCTCATCTTTCGTATTTTATCTCATATTTTACTATTTTTTTTAAAGCAGTGATGACCAACCAAGTCATTCTTCATCAATATTAATGGCTCAATATGTTCTTACCTGGTGATGGGTAGATCTGGTGTAGTTAGAAAAAGAATTACCAATACAAATATTTTTGCATTGCATGGTATTCTAGGATGTTATTTATATAGTTTGGTCTAAGTAGTTCTCTTTTCTTCTTCCATTTTAGGCACAAAACAGATTCAAAGTTCCTCTGGGGACAAAGTTTTATAGAGTGAAAGCTGTATCGTGGAATAAGAAAGTATAACTTATGGAAAAAATTAATACATTCTGTGACTTTCTCTAACTTGTCCTACAGTGCTCGTTCATCACTCCAAAAACAGCAGGCCAACTTTTTATACAAATGTCAATCTGACAGTATACTTCATTGGTGTTCATCATTTACTTTTTAACTGGCTACACCTTAGGAACAATAAATTTATCAAAACCCTTGGCTGAATTAAAATGTTTTGGTTTTTTGTTTTTCCCAAGTAACTCTAGAAATGCGGACCAAACTAGTTCATTTTCTCAAAGGGCATACATACCCTCTGCATTGTGGCTTATGATTAGCCATATTAATTGCCTGTTACATATACATTAGCTTGAACTTAGGTATTAAATGTTAGTTATTACTACCAGCATTTGTCCTTTTGTGAAATCAGTATCAGAAAACTTGCACTCTTTAACACATTCTTTATAAAATGTATAAACTCTTCAAAACTATTTAAAGAGGAGTGTTATTGCATGCAGATAATCATAATTTTGAGTTTGCCTCTATAGATTACTAAAGCAAATTGTTTCTTTTTTTTTTTTTTTTTAATGCCCTTTGATGTTTTGGAACATAAGGGAACTCTAATTTGACTGACTGACTTAAAGATCAGCCATACATAATCAGCAATCTTCAAAAGCACTTTCAACAGACTGGTCATCTAGGTTCTAAAAGGGAAGAGTTTGTGCTATTGAGTTTCAAATGGAGCACTCAGAACTTCCCAACATCTTTATTATTCTGTTTATATTAATCATATTGTACTTCATTGTTCAGTCTCAAAAAATATATACTCATTGTACATTAACCATTTAGAGATCATTTAAATAACAAAATATTGTATTGTAAAAGACATGTAGAATTTTAAGACAATAAAGATTTGAACCTGTAAATGTGTGTGCCTTTTAAAGGAGGATACATTTTTAATATATTTGAGTGACTGTTGGGAAGTGTGAAACTGTTCTGTACCATATCAAAAAAGAAACTTGTTTATTACAAAACTGCTCTTTAACTACTACTATGTAACAGGGTAAAACAGTATTATGTAGACTAGAGTTGTGTAAACTAGATCTTTAGATAACTTGCCATTGAGCAAAGGTATTTAAATGAATTAGTTGTGATGGAAGACTGTTTTCAGGTTTGTTGGTAGAAACAAATAAAAATGATTCTTTTTCAGAAAATATTTAATTTCTTCATAAAATAAGTTCAATATTTTTTTAAATATGTATATCTAATAGTATAAAAATGGAATCAGTACCATAGTGTATAGAAAACTGAATTTGACATTTAATGAATAAATGAACAAATGATTTGGCATGTTTTCATTCAGTCCTTTCATGATCTCTTTATGCAAAGAATGCAAAAGCAATAAATTATATACAGAGTGGTTTTGTTAAAGAGATTTGGTTGGGTCTTCTAAATGAATTACTAGGCAAGACATTGTGCTACAATTGATTTCCTTCAAATTAGCATGACATTGTGTGTAAAATGTGAACTGCCATCAAATCTATCTGTATCATTCAAAAGGATTTTGTTGTTTATAAAGTTTTTCATTTTGTTTTTTGACTATCCTGTCAGTATTCACATACCACTTATCATGCAAGCCAAAAGAAAATGCAGTAATTTCTCATTTTAACTTCCAGGGAAACCTGGAAGTCTAAACTTATCAACTGAGTTCTTACTTTGAGAGGGGGGCTGTGTGTGTGTCAAAGTTAGTATACTGTGAGCTTTGACATTAAAATTACTGAGATCCAGATTTAGATGTAACTTTAAGCATAACATACATAAACTCTGAACTCAGTTTCCTTATATGTAGAATATGATATAATAGGGCATAGTTTATGTAGTTAATTTGAAGGTTAAGATTTACACACACACACACACACACGCATAGTTTATGTGGTTAATTTGAAGATTAAGATTTACACGCGCACGCGCACACGCACACACACTTCTAGTAGAAGATGTCCGTGGTGCTATAAAGATGTATATGCCTGTATGTGGATACTTCTTTCCAGTTCTTTTAGGTGTATGTCTAGGAATACATTTTCTGGAATACATGATAAATCTGTATTTCCCTTTCTGAGGACTGCTAATTTGCTTCCCCTAGTGGCTGGATCATTTTGAACTCCTTCCAACAAAGCATGAAGGTTCAACATTCTCCATATCTCCAATATGTTGTTTTCCTTATTTTTAAGTAGCCATCCTATTTGGACATTTTATGTATTTGTGATCCATATGTGTCACTTTGTTGGAAAAAAGTTTGCACAAGCTATTTGCAACCCCCCCCAATTATTTTTAGTTGTCATCTTAGTGTCGAGTTATAAGTTATTTGAAACTCAGTATCACAAGGATTTAACTTTTTTAATTGATTTTCCCTTTTGTTGCCCTTGTTTTTTTTTTATTGTTGTTGTAGTTATTATTATTTTTTATGTTGATGTTGTCTCTGTTGGACAGGACATAGAGAAATGGAAGGAGGGGAAGAAGAAGAGGAGGAGAGAAAGACAGCCACCTGCAGTCCTGCTTCACCACCTGTAAAGTGACCTCCCTGCATGTGGGGAGCCAGGGGCTCGAACTGGGATCCTTATGCCGGTCCTTGCACTTTGCACCACATGTGCTTAACCTGTTGCGCTACCACCCGGCCCCCAGATTTAACTTTTTAAAATTATTATTAGTACTCATATTTAGATTGTGATTACGCTTTTAATTTACATGTGATGTGACTTTTGTATATGGCCATCCAGTAATCTCAACAGCACTTAAAGAGAATTGTTTTTTCATTGACTAGTTTTGATAGCCTTGTCAGAGATTAGATGTTCATAGGAGTATGTGTGAACTTTCTGTTGAACTCAAAATCCCCTTCTGTAGTTAGTGCTTTTGCGTATGCCCTTACGGTATTACCACAAAATCTGTTGTTTCACAATAAGAAATTGTAGTCATTTTTGTTGAGTTCCCATATAAATTTTAGGGTAGAATCTTATATATTTTGGAAAATGACCATTGAGGTTTTGTTAAGGACTGGGTAATGTACATTATGTATGTACAATATTAACATTTTTTAAAACATTGTTATTAAGTTTCTAAGTATTATATTATTTGGGGTATTATAGTTGGAATTGCATTCTTTTTTTTTCAACCTTTTTTTGGTAAAGATTTTATTTATTAATGAGAAAGATAGGAGAGAAAGAACCAGACATCATTGGTACATGTACTGCCAGGGACTGAACTCAGGACCTCATGATTGGGAGTCCAATGCTTTATCCACTGTGCCACCTCCGGACAACTGGAATTGTGTTCTATTTATTTTATTAGTGATTTAATAATGATTTACAAAATTATAATAGGGATATAGTTCCACACTATTTGCACCACCAGAGTTCTGTGCCTCCATCCACCTTCAGTGGAAACTGCCATAGTTCTCCAAAGGTCATATATATATTTGCCCTCTTTTTCCTCATTTCTGTGGCCCCACATTCACTTTTTTTTCTTATTGGAGGTTTAATCACAGTCAGTAGGAAAATACAGTAGTTTGTAAATGTGTACCATTTCTCAGTTTTCCACATAACATGTATACCATTTCTCAGTTTTCCACTAGGTCCTCTGCCATCATGTTCCAAGATCTAAACCCTTCCCCCACCCCACTGTCTAATTTTGCTGCAGTATACCAACTCCAGTCCAAGTTCTTTGTGTTTTCCCTTCTGATCTTATTTTTCAACTTCTATGAGTGAGCTCATCCCACACTCATCCTCTTTCTGACTTATCTCACTTATGATTCCTTCAAGCTCCATGGAATTGCATTCTTAATCATCAGTTTTCCTGCAAATAGTTTAATTCCTTTTCACTTGGTGCCTTTCATTTTTTTCTTGCCTGGCTGCTTTGACAGAAGCTTCCAATATGCTTCCAATAATATAAGTGAAGATTACCACCCTATTTTTTCTGATTTTCAGAGGAAAAATTTTAGTCTTTAAACATTAAGTGTTGGATGGGGAGATAGCATAATAGTTATGAAAAAATACTTATATGCCTGAGACACCAGAAATCCAGGCTTAGTGCCCTGGACCACTATAAACGAGCTGAAGTGACCTGGGTTAAAGGAAAAAAAAGTTTTGAGTTTTTGTTTATATTAAAATTTTATATTTCTTTTGCATTGAAGTTCCCTTCATTTTCTAGTTCAGAAGTTGTTGAATTTCTTCCAGTGGCTGGTATAGTTGATAAAATGTATTACCATGGACCTAAGGAAACAGGCATTTTATGGAGATTTATGATTATATGTTTACCAAAGTGCAACACCCTTCAGTTTCATTTCATTTTAGTTTTAGATTTATTTATTTAATAGAAGTAGAGAAAGAACTAGACATCACTCTGGTAACATGTGCTGCTGGGGATCAGACTGAGAACTTCATGCTTGAGAGTTCAGAGCTTTATCCACCTCTCAGACTTTATTTTAGTTTTAGTTTTCTATATAAATCTTCGAAGTTCTTTACATGTCTTTAAAAGCCAAATCTTAGAAGCTAGCTGGTGGTGCACTCAATAGAGCAACAGGTTGCAATACACAAAGACCCAGCTCAAGGCTATGGCACCACCTACTATAGGAAAGCTTCACAAGGGGTAAAGCTGTGCTGCAGATGTTTCTCCATCTCAATCTGCCCTCTTGATTTCCCTCTGTCTCCAATAAATTTTTTAAAATTAAGCTAAATGTATTCTATCTGGAGTGGGAGAGTGTTAATAGTAAAATGCTGTTAAGCTTTGTGAGAACTATTAATCTAGCTCTGTGGTTCTACTAGGCATGAACTTAAAGCTGAAGTGTTAACAGACACAGTCACAGTCTTGACTTATGACCTGAAATCCTTTGGTGATTTTAGCTTACTGGATAAAGACCCAACCATGCAGGTACTGAGTCATATAATATTCTTTCAAGACCTCTTAATGTGGGCCTCTACAGGACCTTGCCCTCAATGTGGATCAACAATGGTAGGGGACTGTCCCACTCTCCAAAGGGAGACTGGGTCAACATACTCTACCACTTGAATAATGGGTCCTGAAGTTAAGTGCATCTTGGAATATTCCTAGCTATGACCACAGAATGTGAGTTCAGAGCTCGTGTGAGGTTGAGCAAGGATGGTTGACCCCCTGTAAGTCTGTCAGTCTCCCACTGGCACACCAGCTTTGTGGTCGAGCGAGACGGGCCGGGGTACGTGGGGAATTCCAACTGGCCTATCAGTTTAACCGCAACACTTCACCCCTCCTCCCTCTGGTGGGTTTCGCCTTCTTTAAGTTTCTATTTCCCAGTTCCAACATCACCCTCCATACCTTCCCCTTGCCTTGCTCTCTCTTTCCTTATAAGGAGATATTAGTCTCACTGTTTGGCTTGGCTGCCTTCCCCTGCATATCTACCCCTTTATAAACTTGTAACTGAAACAAAGTGTTCCATCCACTGCCACAGTGCCCTGAGGTGGTTTGTTGTACCATCCGCTGCCATGGTGTGCTGGAAGACCACTCAGCAAGCTCACCCCTGCTGCAGCTGGCTTGAGATTCCCTGCTCTCCGTCTTGTCTCCAGTGGCCAATGGACCAGACGGTGAAGTGGGAGCTGGGCTGGCCCGTTCCCTCAAGGAACCCAACAGGTCAACATAATCTACTACTTGAAGAATGGGTCCTGAAGTAAGTGCATCTTAGAATATTCCTAGCTATGACCACAGAATGCAAGCTCAGACCTACAGGCATGCAGAGGTTGTACAGGCTCCTGTGCTAAATATGGGCCCCAGATCAGATCGATGAAGTTTATAGTTAATAATATTAACATTTTTTTTTTCCATATTTGGGAGCCATTCCCTTTCCTGATCATCTTTCTAGTACTATTCCCAACTCTGACACCATCTTCCCAGACAATACCTTTAGCCTACCTTCATGTAGCTGTTGGGCTCGGGCAAAAATTAGTAGTCATGGGCCCCTTGAAATATACTTAAAATAGACTTCCTAGCTTTATCCAAAATGGAGACCCCAAATCTCATCTGCTGTATCACCTTTAGATTCCTGGTTATTAAACAATTTGTTGTCCTTTGTATCTTGATGCTTTTTAGCCACCACGTCGCGGGTGCTGCCATGACACCAACCTGACTTTACTGAGCAGATGACCTTACCAATGTGTCCTGGAGCCCCACCTCTCCAGAGCCCTGAACCACTAGGGAAAGAAACAGGCTGGGAGTATGGATTGATGTGCCAACACCCATATCCAGCATAGAAACAATTACAGAAGCCAGACCTTCCACCTTCTGCACCCCATAGAGATCCTGGGTCCATGCTCAGAGGGATAAAGAATAGGAAATCTTCCAATGGAGGGGATGGGATGCAGAATTCTGGGGTGGTGGGAATTGTGTGGAATTGTACCCCTCTTATCCTACAGTCTTGCCGATCACTATTAATTAAAAATAAGCCAAATAATTTTTTATAATATTTTCCCTTTTTGTTGCCCTTGTTTTAT
The DNA here is from genome assembly GCF_950295315.1 of Erinaceus europaeus. Lineage (NCBI taxonomy): Eukaryota > Metazoa > Chordata > Mammalia > Eulipotyphla > Erinaceidae > Erinaceus > Erinaceus europaeus. The sequence continues at coordinate 153,433,655 of NC_080162.1, forward strand.
TGTTGTAGTTATTGTCTCTTCATTGTTGGATAGGACAGAGAGAAATGGAGAGAGGAGGGAAAGACAGAGAGGAGGAGAGAAAGAGACACTTGCGGTCCTGCTTCACCACTTGTGAAGCAACTCCCCTGCAGGTGGGAAGCTGAGGGCTCGAACCAGGATCCTTACATCGGGTCCTTACACTTTGCGCCAGGTGCGCTTAACTGCTGCACTACTGCCCGACTCCTGCCAGATAATAATTTAAACATTTCTTGGAAAAACCCTTAGCCAGAAACATTTATATTACTGTTGCCTTTACTGTTTGTTGTTGGGGATTCACCAATCTTTGCAACTCTTTCAGATAGAGACAGGAAAAGACATCACAGCACCAAAGCTTCCCCCGTGTTAATGGGGGCTCCAACTTGGCTCTCATGGTAAGGCAGGTACATTTCTCTGTTAATCTATTTCATTGGCTCCCCTGAATCTGGTATATGTGATGTTATGGGTTGTACGAGGGTCTTGTCAAAAAAAGTTTAGTGCTTTATCTACTGTACCATCTGTCAGGCTGCTCCACCCTTGGATGGTGCTGGAATGGTCCAGATCTCATTCCTCTTAAAGTTTCCACTGGGTTGTAGCTGGTGGTTAATAAAACATGTTGTTTTATCAGTTTCTAAATAATTTCTTTTCCAACCCTCACAGGCAGTTCACTATCCTAATATTCTAGCATCTATTCAGTGCCATATATGCTGGATGGCGGTTGTGGCAGCACCTCATTCTCGGTAGCACACTCGATTATCAGGTTTATTTTGTTTAATTGCTTATTCCAAAGCCATATTGTAGAAAACACTGCTTTCTCCGTGACTGTACTTATGTTTCAGTATGACCCTCAGGTGTCTGGAGGTTAGTTGCTGTTATCACAAATAGCATTTCTAATAGTAACAAAAAGTCATGGGCAGTGGGGAGCCGTGGCACACTGCATTCAGCAAGCACATCACTATACTCTAGGACCTAGGTTCAAGTCCTCATTGCTCACCCACATGGAGGATGCTTGATGAGTGGTGATGCAGGCTTTCAAGTATCACCCTATAATAATGGCTGCTAGGAATAAGTCATGGATAGATTCACAAGTCATGAGGCTTGGGAGTCAAATTATGTCATTCCTTCCATGGATTATTGGTCACTAAGTAAGTCATAAAATAAACTCAGATTCCAAGTGTAAGAGTAGGTGACGGGGCGAGAACTATTTTTAAACTAGCACACTTCTTTTTGAGTAAGATCTCAGAACAGGAAAATGGGTCATCTTGTTAAAGTGGCAACCTGTTTGTCAAACCCCCCAGAGGCCACTGGTCTTATCTCCAGCTCCACCACATGCTAGAACTGAGCAGTGTTGGGACTTCTCTGTGTCTTTTTCTCCTCATTCTCGTTTTTTAAAACTTAAAATTTAGGTTTAACATTGTTGCAACTTTTTAATACTTAAGTTTATCATTGTAGATATCCTTGAAGATTTTTTAAAATCCTTACTCTATGTAAGAAGCCACAAAATGAGTTGTGTTTAAAATGACTTGCATGTGAATTTGCCCTTTTTACTTATATCAGTAAAGCTGTTAGAGGTGATATTAATGTTCACAGATTGACAGCTTTTTTATTAGTCACTCTCTTAAAGCATAAACGGGGTGGATTTATTAAAATACTTTGTGTAGTAAACAGTCTGAGTAAGGTGGAAATTCTTCCTCAGAATTCTTAAAGTAGTAATGGTCATACAACCAGCTTTAAACAATTTGATTTACATGCTTAGAGATCACAGACTAGGGAACCGGTTAGGTTGAGTTCTACCTGTCTGTCTTATTCCTTCCAAAAAACTGGCAAGGCTTAAACAGCAGTATTAGTTTATTTCCCCCCATTTTACTGTGTGTGTGTGTAATGTTTTAAAATAGTTTTTGACACATATAGCAATATCAATTCTAATGTTAGTGGATACCTTTGAACTCGGAAAAGACGGAAGATTTTTTCCATGTAATCTAATCTAAATGGTATGTGTCATATAAAAATATATCTAGGAATGCATCTTTATCTGGTGTCTTATGCTTCCCCTGCTGTATTGTGCCACTAATCCCTCTTTCCTCCAGCCCAGTGTGCTGTATCTACTAGAGGCAGGCATGCCTCCGTCTTCACAAACTTATGACTATTTTACAAGTTATCAGTTTATTTAAGAGGTTGATTTGATGGGTCAAATGCTGGCATACCCGTTGAGTACACACATTAGTTCAAGGCCCTGGTCTCCACCTGCAGGGGAGAAGCTTCGTGAATGGTGAAACAGGTTTGCAGTTGTCTTATCTCCCTCACCCTCCCCGATCAATTTCTCTCTGTCCTATCAGAAAGGGGGGAGGTGATGGAGGAGGAAAAAATGACCACCAGGAGCAGTGGACTCCTAGTGCCAGCACTGAGCCCCAGTGATAACCCTGGTAGAAAAAATAAAAATAAAAGGTTGTGGGGCCGGGTGGTGGTGCAGCTGGCTGAGTGTACATGTTACATTGTGCAAGGACCTGGGTTCAAGATCTCCATCCCCACCTGCAGGGGGAAAGCTTCACAAGTGGTAAAGCAGTGCTGCAGGTGTCTCTCTGTCTCTTTCCTTTTCTATCCCCCTTCCTCTTGATTCCTGGCTGTCTCTATCCAATAAATAAAGATAATAAATAAATTTTTAAAATTAAAAATAGTAAGATAAAAGGTTGATTTGAGTATCTGCAGTGGTGACCTCAGCCTCATTTTCAGGCTCAATATTGATGGAAGTAAGCTATTAACCTTTGAAGGACTATGTAAAGAGTCCTTTGTGGATCCTTTTCTGGCAGGGTTCCAAGTTTTAGAGCCTTCACTACAGGGGGATTTTCTTGTAGTGATTCTCAGCTTCTTTATAGGCATTCAAACTGTTTGTTTCACTTTTTTTTAAAAATATTTATTTTATTTATTCCCTTTTGTTGCCCTTGTTGTTTTATTGTTGTAGTTATTATTGTTGTTGTCGTTGTTGGATAGGACAGAGAGAAATGGAGAGAGGAGGGGAAGACAGAGAGGGGGAGAGAAAGATAGACACCTGCAGACCTGCTTCACCGCCTGTGAATCGACTCCCTTGCAGGTGGGGAGCCAGGGTTCGAACCGGGATCCTTATGCTGGTCCTTGTGCTTTGCGCCACCTGCGCTTAACCCACTGCGCTACAGCCCGACTCCCTGTTTCTTTCACTTTTAAGTTATTTCTTTTACACATCTGATCAAGTCAGCACACACTTTCCCAGAGGCTTCACCTTGTGGCTGGTTAGGGTACTTGTATAAAATTGAATATATATCTGACCTAGGACCTATATCTACTCATATTTATCACAGGAGCCTGTGTGACCTCTGAGTCCTTGTGATCTCACAGTCCATGGTCACAGCTGGGAACACTTGAGGCTGCACTCATTTCAGGACCAGCCTTCTTCAAGTGGTAGAGTAGGATGACCCAGATAATTTTGTCTCAATTTTTTTTCCTGCCTCCAGTTGCTGGGGCTCTGTGACAGCGCTACAATTCTACCACTGCTGGCAGCTATTTTTTCCTTTTTTTTTTTTTTAATTAGGACAGAAAGAAATCGAGAGGATAAGAAGACAGAGAGAGGGAGAGAAAGATAGACACCTGCAGACCCTCTTCACTGCTCCTAAAGTGTTGCCCCTGCGGGTGGGGAAAGTGGGCTCAAACCCAGGTCCATGCGCCTATCCTTTCGAGTAGTACTATGTTCCCTTAACTGGGTATACCACCACCTGGCTCTATCTCATTTTTTTTTTTTTTACTTTTTATTTATTTAAAATGATAGGACAGAGAGAAATTGAGGGGAGAGGGTAATAGAGAGGGAGAGACAGACACCTGAAACACTGTTTCACCACTTGTGAAGCTTTCCCCGTGAAAATGGGGGCCAGGGGTTTGAACTCGGGTCCTTGCACATGATAATATGTGCACTAACCAGCTGCACCACTGCTCAGTCTTTCTCATTAATTGTTTAACTTCAGTGATTATGTGTTTATTTGTACAGTTATGTCATTTACTGCTCTGTTTTTAGGCCATGTGTTCTTGCGAATGTGTATTTTATGTTGTTATATATTCTTGATTTCTCTCTCTCTTAAGATCATTTTAGTGGAGAAGGGTTGATTTTGAGTACAGTTGTTGACACATGGGTGCACTTTCTCATCTCCCCATGACAGGTGTCTAAAGAACACTCACCCCCAACTTAGGTCCATTTCCACCATCAGGCACCAAGACCTCAGCACCCTCTCCACTACTTTCCCCTCCGTCCCGAGTCCTTTGCTTTGGTGCAGTACACCACACCCTGTCTGAGTTTCACTTTGTGTTTTCTCTTTCTTGTTTCTTAAGTTCCACCTGTAAGTAAGATCATCTCGTATTATCTCACATAACTTGAGTCCTTCAAGTTCCATCCAGGATGAGACAAAGGGGATGACTTCATTATTTTTAATAGCTGAATAGTATTTCATGGTGTATATATGCCACAACTTTCTTAGCCACTCGTCCATCTGTCACTTGGCATCTAGAATGCTTCCAAGTTTGGATAATTTTCTGTTTCTCTACTTTTATCCTGCTTTGCAATTTTTTTCCTAAGCATTTTTATTTTTTAAAAAAATGTAGTGATAAATAATTTCACTTTAAATAGTGTTAATTTTAGAATTTAATTCTTCTTAGTATACTGGTATTATTAGTATTCCCCTAACTTCATTTATATACCTACTATGTAAGTATTATTCACTTAAAAATCTTTCTGGTGATTAATTTATTTCTCCAACTTTCTTTATTTACACTTCTCTCTGTGGCTTTCCCCGAAGAAATATTATTATTATTATTATTTTGTCATCCCTGGGGACTTGTTGATCCAGGCACCTTCATCATGACCATCATATTAAGATAGAGAACAAATCGTATGATGTATTCAATGGCTTGTAGCCTAGGAAGGAGATGCCTGAAAGAGAAAAGAACAGTTGCTTATCTTCAATGGTAAAAAAGGTAATGGTGGGATGACTTGTTCTGGACTTTTAAGCCAGCCCCCGCACCTTTCTCCCCTTTGTCAGAGCCCTGAGGTCACAGTCCTCCAGTTGCCTGGTAGTGCTGGTGAACCACCCAGTGTGCACTGAAGCTTCCATATTCTGCCTCCTCAGTGGATAAGAAGATCTGAGTCTCCTTACACTTCATACTATGTGCCAGGGGTTAAACTTCTCACTGACCTGCCACAGATAAGAAGTGCAGAACTGCAGGCAGGGTGGTGGCATATTCAGCTGGGCGCACCTATCATCATGCACAAGAAACTGGTTATAAGCCTCTGGCCCCCCATCTGCAGAGTGGCAAATTCATAAGTGCTGAAGCAGTGCTGCAGGTGTTACCCTCTCTCCCTATGTACCCTCTTTTACCTCTCAATTTGTCTCTTTAAAAAAAATGGGGGAGTGGTGTAATCTTCCTGCAGGCACCAATCCTTAGTGACAGTCCTGGTGGTGGTAATAATAATAGTAAAAATAATAATAGTAGAACTAGCACCCACAGGGTCTTTTTAAAAATTTAAAAGAGACTAGTAGGGGGGCTGGGTGGTGGTATACTGGGCACATAGTATGAAGTGTAAGGACCCTGGTTTGAGTCCCCAGCTCCCCACCTGCAGGGGTGTCGCTTCACTAACATGAAGCAGTTCTGCAAGTGTCTGTCTTTCTCCCTCTCTATCTTCCCCTCCCTTCTCAATTTCTCTCTGTCCTATTCCCCCCAAAAAAAAATAAATGGAAAGAATAGCCACAGGAGCAGTGTATTCATAGTGCAGGCACCAAGCCCCAGAGGTAAACCTGGAGGAAAAAAAGAAAAAAAAAAAAAAGCCAGTATAGCCAAATCAACACAACAATCTTCAGAAATCTAGGCAGAAGTACTTTAAAAATCAACTAGTTCCTTATCTCATCTATAGTCCCAAGCAAAATCCAAAGGAATTTAGGATTGAAGCTGTAGATTGCCATTTAAAAATAAAATAGAAGGAGTCAGGTGGTAGCACAGCAGGTTAAGCGCACGTGCAGCGAAGGCAAGGGCCAGTATAAGGACCCCGGTTCAAGCCCCTGGCTCTCCACCTGCCTGGGAGTCGCTTAACAGGCAGTGAAGCAGGTCTGCAAGTGTCTATCTTTCTCTTTCCCTCCTCTCTCCATTTCTCTCTGTCCGAACAACGACGACATCAGTAACAACAACAATAATAACTACAACAACAATAAAAAACAAAGGCAACAAAAGGGAAAATAAATAAACAAAATATATATAAAAATCAAATGGAGGACTGGCAAAATAGCTCACTTGGATAGTGTGCTTCTTTGCCATATGCAAGACCCACATGCAAGAGCTCAGCCCCCACTACAAAGAAGGGCACTTCAGTGCTGTAGTCTTTTTCTGCCTCTATCTAAAATAAGTAAATAAGTAAATAACTATAAAGCTGTGAGAGTGTTAAATCTTATTATCAACTGAAGAAGGGAAAGACTTCAAAATCTTACTAAGAAATTGATGAATACATCAAACTACTTTAAAATAAACCAAAAAAATTCTCTAAACAAATGAAAACATATGTTTTCACTTTGAGGTGGCTTTACCAAAAAAGAAAGATGAACGGTCTGAAAATTTTGTTCGTCAATGGTCCAAGTCACAGACAATTTATGTGAATTGCTCTCTTAATGATTTATTTCTGCACACTTGCTGGTGGGTTTTAAGCTCTCTTACAGGAGAAATCCAATTCTTCAATGGCATCACAATAGTTATAATCAGCATTTAGTTTACTTTCTGGCTGTGATTGAACAACCTTTAAGAAGCATCACTGACTACATGCATATTCAAGGCTGGCCCTCTCCTATCATTAGTTTACTTAATGTGTTGCCTTCTTATCTATGGAGTTCTGCTTCATAGTTAGAGTGTTTGAGGCACCTGGTTAATGAATACTGTGTTACACCATCTACAATTGCCTGTGGGAAATCTGCTCCAAACTTTAGTTTTTGGACAGCATAGAGTAAAATCAACTGTATTATGGCAATATCGTCAAACTGGAAGTAATCTGTACAAGACCTAACATCTGTTCATGACCTAACATCTGTACAAGATGTTAGGTCATAAACCTTGAAGAGTTTTGAGAAACTGTCTTTTATCAAGCATCCAGCCCTTTATAACTTAAAGTACCAGCACTTATAGACCTTCCTCCCCACCTCAGATGACTTATATTCCTGGGTGTCAGGCAGTACATTAAGCATGCAGCTAAGACACAAACTTTCTGCCTCCTTTGCTCTCTGTCTTTAGAAATCGTCTGGACATTTCTCTTTGCAGCTGCGGCCTGTCTCACAGAATTCACATTTTTAAATTGACTACCAACCCTTCCCCAATCAGGGGTAAAGATCTAGAAAACAAAGTGATTCTGTTGATCATTATTACTGGCCCAGCAGTGACCCAGAAAAGTCCACTGAAGAGCTAGTTAGCTCTTGAATTAAATATCAGTAAAGCCTTGTTTGCTGCTTCAGTATCTTAGAAGAAGGCTGCATGATAAAATGCTAAGAATGAAAATGCTGAAGAAATATATCTTCTACACATCCAATATTGTGTATGTGCATGCTTAAATTGCAGTTTTTGTTTTTGTTTTGCCACCAGGGTTATTATAGCTGGGGCTCGGTGCCTACAAGTGGAATCCATTGCTCCTAGCTGCCATCCATATCTCTCTATTTCTCTCTCTCTCTCTCTCTCATCTGATAGGACTAAGAAATTGTGGTGGAGGAGAGAGGAAAAAAGACACCTGCAGTGTTGCTTCATTGCTTGTGAAGCTTCCTTCCTGCAGGTAGTGACAGGGGACTTGAACACAGTGATGTATGTACTCAACCAGTTGCGCCACTGTCTGGCTTCTAGATTGCAGTTTTAAATGGCCTTGAATTATAAATCATCGACAAATGGTACATTATAACATTTCTTCAGTGCAGGAAGAAATCTAATGAAAGCTACCTGCATAAGTACTCCAGGGGGGTAGGCGGTGGCACACCTATGTACCCAGTTAAGCACACACAGTGCACAACTGACGAAACAGTTCTGCAGGTGTCTCTCTCACCTCTACTCTCCCTGATGAAGTCACCTTCACCTCATTTTAGATGGAGCTTGACGGAATTGTGTTAAGTGAGATAAGCCAGAAAGAAAAGCATGACTATGGGATGATCCTACTCATGGGCAGAAGTTGAGAAATAAGAACAAAAAGGGAAAACACAGAGTAGAATTTAGACTAGGTTTGTTGTATTGCACCAAAGCAAAGGACTCTGGGAAAGGATGGGGGTCTTTAAGGTGGTGGTGCATAGTGGTGGAGGAGTACTTGGGCTGGGGGTGAGAGTGTTTTGCAGAAAACTGACTCTACCCATGTATCAACAATTGTACTTACTACAAACCACTAATTCCCACAATAAAAAGAAAAAATATACTCCAGCATCCACTGTGGTTACTTCCAGCCTGGGGGCAAGGTCTTCTGTCAAAGTCTGAGTCCAATGGTACAGGGTGCTGTGCACAGTGATTCTGAAGGCCTGCATTAGGGGAGGCATCCTATTACAGGTGAATACTGCTTCTTAGATGAGTATTATCCATTAACATGTTAGGCCTTTTTGTGGCCATTGCTTCAGAACAGAAAAGTCTGCTTATGAAAAAGTAGGAGTTGTTTATTATCTTAGCAGTTATGTAGGAAATGCTTGCAGCCAAGCCAAAGAACTAATCGCTAATTTTGCAGGGCTGCTAATGCCCTGACTGTAGACTAGGGAAGCCAAATTATTAACAGTCTCTCAAAATGCCACTCTCACATAGGAAAAAAACTGGTGACAGTTGATTGGGTCTCAGTGATTATGTCCAGGGAATAAATTGAGACTGAAGAATGAGCAGGGTAGCAGGTGAGAATAATGAGCCTGCTATCTGAGGGAACTGCCCAGTTCAAATCCAGGCTGTGCCATTTGTGAGCTGTGACCTTGGAACAGTGACTTTCTCCACAGCTCAGCTTCTCCCTCTGTGCCGTGAGAACAGGAATAATCATAATATTAACAACACAAAGGGTGTTTGTGAGAATAAAGCCTCTATTAAATTTTATTTTAATTTAGAAGTGATTTTGAGTAAAACTATTTTGCTAGTAATAATGACAAAAACATCTTGCTGAGTCAGCTCATTTGGATATTGAGCTGCTTTGCTAGGTACATGACCCAGGTTTGAATCTAACCACCACATTGAAGGAAACTTTGGTGCTGTCTCTTTAACTCTCTCTCTCCCTCTCCCTCTCTTCTTCCTCTCCCTCTCCTTCTCCCTCTTCTCTCCCTCTCCATTGTTAATGTTTTAATTGATTTTTTATTCTTTTTAATTTTTTATATTTATTTATTTTCCCTTTTTGTTGCCCTTGTTGTTTTTCATTGTTGTAGTTATTATTGTTTTTGATGTCATCATTGTTAGATACCACAGAGAGAAATGGAGAGAGGAGGGGAAGACAGAGAGGGGGAGAGAAAGACACCTGCAGACCTGCTTCACCACCTGGGAAGCGACTCCCCTACAGATGGGGAGCTGGGGGCACGAACCGGGATCCTTACACTATTCTTTCTCATTTTTATTAGATAGGGTAGAGAGAGAAGGAAATAGAGAGGGAGTAGAATGACACCTACAGACCTTCTTTATAATTTATGAAGTATTCCTCACTTCCCTGCAGGTCAAACCAGGGTCCTTGTGCTTGGTAATATGTGTGCTTAACCAGGGACACCACCGCCTGGCCCCCTGACTTCTCTTTCTCTAAAAACAAACAAATAAACTATCTTGTTCACAGAAATAAATCACAGTTAAGGATATTTTAGACAAAGACTACATTTAGGAGTGGGGGGGTAGACTGCATAATGATTATGCAAAGACTCACCTGCCTGAGGTTTCAAAATCTCAGGTTCAATCCCCCACACCACCATAAACCAGAGCTCAGTAGTGCTCTGGCAAAACAAACAAACAAACAAAAAACAATACATTTAGTACTTTGAAGAAGAATGCTCTTTTAATTCTAATTTCTTATATAAACCTAGACAGCCAATTAAAACAAGAAAATACTTTCTATTTACACTGTAATATATGTAATATAAAATACAACAAAAATGTGATGTTATTTCCACCAGTTTCAACAATAGTAGTCCTCATTTATGCAACTGAAACAGCATCCTGAGGATGAGTTATTACTTAAATAAAGGTAATTTAGACAGATATAAACAATATCCAAGCAATCTAAACTCCTCAATTGTCATAATAAGGAAATAAAGAAGTGAAAAGGCATTTGGATTTTGAGTGATATACTTAGGAAACACATATTATTACTGTCCATCTGCTCTTCTGAAATATGCCTGGATGTGTTTCCTAGTGGCAGAAGGTAAGATCAGAGAAAAATCTCAAAATTGTCAGAGTATGGTCCCACTGAAAACAACAATAATTATCTTGCTAAAGTAAGTGCGGTGTTTCAATTATTGGTCATCAAGTTTATGATCCTCTATTTCCTCTTTTCTGCTACTGACATGTATAAGTACTGGTTATAAAAGCGGTGGTTGTACTAATAATAAGGTCACCAAAAGAGCCTAGGAAATTAACCCTATAGCCTTCAAATTGGCTAACAGCCCCATGTAGAGTACAGCATGCCTCTTTAGCACAGGTCAAACTCACATCACTCTTTGAGTTACGGCATGGTGGATGAAAAATTTAGGAAGAGCATTGATTTCTTTTTCAAATACTCAGATTTTATTCATGCAATCGGACTTCAGATCTATGCTCTTACCTGGTAGACAGCTTTACAGGAAACTCAAATCTTGATGGATGATTTCTTTGAGTGATGTCTGATCTTTTCCAGTGTGATTTAGATACAAAGCCTGAATTCAAATACTGGCTTTGGACTTGATATTCTAAAACTCACACTCATTATATATCACCAGTAAAAGGGAACTGGGAAGTGGCCAGCCTGCTTGAGCACACATATTACAATGTTTAAGGACCTGGGTTTAAGCCTTGAGCCCCCGCAGAGGGAACCTTCACTAGCAGTGAAGCAGTGCTGGAATTATCTCTTTTTCTATCTTCCTTCCTCCTCTTAATTTCACACAGTCTTATCAAATACATAGATATTTAAAAATATTTAATAAATATATCACTAGTAGAGTGGTATAAAATCATAAAATGTCAGAGAAAAAGTCCACCATCAGCAAAAAAAAAAAAAAGCAAAAGCAAATAAACAGAAAAAAATTCCACACTGTTAAATTGTCTCTCGAAATAACTGACAGATTTTTTTTTAATTTCTTTATTGAGGAATTAATGTTTTACATTCAACAGTAAATACAATAGTTTCTACATGCATAACGTTTGCCTGTTTTCAATATAACAATACAACCCCTACTAGGTCCTTTATCATCCTTCTTGGACCTGTATTCTCCCCCCAACTCACCCCAGAGTCTTTTACTTTGGTACAATATGCCAATTCCAGTTCAGGTTCTACTTGCGTTTTCTCTTCTGATCTTGTTTTTCAACTTCTGCCTGAGAGTGAGATCATCCCATAGTCATCCTTCTGTTTCTGACTTATTTCACTCAACATGATTTTTTCAAGGTCCATCCAAGATCGGCTGAAAATGGTGAAGTCACCGTTTTTAATAGCTGAGTAGTATTTCATTGTGTATATATACCACAACTTGCCCAGCCACTCATCTGTTGTTGGAACCTGGGTTGCTTCCAGGTTTTGGCTATCTCAAATTGTGCTGCTAAGAACATACGTGTACACAGATCTTTTTGGATGGGTGTGTTGGGTTCCTTAGGATATATCCCCAGGAGAGGAATTGCAGGATCATAGGGCTAAAAGATGTTTGAATTGCTCCAGAGATGGAAAATTTGACCATCACTCAGAACAGTTCAGTAAGTTGTCATCCATCATTCCTTCCTTCTTCTTTCCTTCCTTCCTTCCTTCCTTCCTTCCTTCCTTCCTTCCTTCCTTCCTTCCTTCTTCCCTCCCTCCCTCCCTCCCTTTCTTTCTCTCTCTTTCTTTCTTCATAGGACAGAAAGAAATTGAAAGGGGAGGGGGAGATAGAAAGGAAGAGAGAGAAAGAGAAACACCTGTAGACCGTCTTCATCCCACATGAAGCCTCTCCCCCTGCAGCTGGGGGGTGGGCTCCAACCCTGGTCTCTGCACGTGGTAATGTGTTCACTCAACCAGGTGAGCCACTGCCCAATTACTCAGTTTATTAGGTTTGCATAAAACTTATTCTTAAATTGTTTCTCCAGTATGGGACTGGAAAGAGTTCACCAGGTAGAGTGTGTGCCTTGCTATACTTCCAACCCAAGTCAAGTCCAGGCACTGAATAGAAGGTGAGCATCGAAAGAAGCTCCAGTGCTATTAGAGATAATGTCTTGGGGCTGGTTGGTAGTGTACCTAGTTAAGTGCACACATTACAGTGCACAAGGACTGGAGTTCAAGCCCCTAGTCCCCACCTGAAGGGGGGAAGCTTCAGAAACAGTGGATCAGGGCAGTAGTAGGTGTCTCTCTGTCTCTCTTCCTCTCTGTAACTCCCTTCCCTCTCAATTTCTGGCTGTCTCTATCCAATAAATAAATAAAGATAATAAAAAATTAAAAAAGATAACCTCTCTTGTTATCTATTATCTGTCTTTTAAAATTTCTTTTATCTAATTGCTCACTTTCTTTTATTATATTTTTTTATATTACAGAATTACATGTCAACAGGGGTTTGAATCCACACCATTCTCACTACCAGAGTTCTGAATCTCCACTCTCCCCACTGCAATACACCACAGTTCCCCTAAAGTTGTAGACATGGGCCAACCATTTTCTCTATAACTATCTGTCCACATTTATACACAGTTGCTCCTTATTTTTCTGATTCAATCCTTTTTTTTCCCTTTTCTTTTTTATTTATAAAAAGGAAACATCGACAAAGCCATAAGATAAGAGGGGTACAACTCCACACAATTCCCACCACCAGAACTCTGTATCTCATCCTCTCCCCTGATAGCTTTCCTATTCTTTATCCCTCTGGGAGTATGGACCCAAGGTCATTGTGAGGTGCAGAAGGTGGAAGGTCTGGCTTCTGTAATTGCTCCCATGCTGAACATGGGCATCAACAGGTGGATCCATACTCCCAGCCTGTCTCTTTCCCTAGTGGGGTGGGGCTCTGGGGAAGTGGGGCTCCAGGACACACTGGTTGGGTTGTCTGTCCAGGGAAGTCTGGTTGGCATCAGGCTAGCATCTGGAACCTGGTGGCTGAAAAGAGAGTCAACATATAAAGCCAAACAAGTTGTTGACTAATCATGAAACTAAAGGCTGGAATAGTGCAGATGAGTTGGGAGGTGGAGGGGTTGTCTCCATTTTGTAGATAGCTAATAGGCATATTTTAGTTATATTCCAAAGGACCTGTGGCTATACTAGTTTTTTTTTTTTTTTCTTTTTTCCCTGAGCCTGAAATCTGATATGCAGGTGGATCCAAGTTATTGTCTGAGGAGATGATGTCATGGCTGGAAAAGGGACCAGAAAGCTGGATCAGGGAAGAGAGTTGCTCCCAAATGTGGAAACAGTGTATAAATATTGTTGACTGCAAACCTCGTCAATTTGATGTGATCTGGCGCCCATATTCAGCTTAGGAGCCTATGTGACCTCTGCATCCTTGTAGATCTGAGCTCACATTCTGTGGTCATGAGTAGGAACATTCCAAGCTGCCCCAATTTCAGGACCCATCTTCTTCAGTGTAGCATGGAGTATGTTGTCCAGCTTCCCTTCGGAGGATGGAGCATTCTCTACCGTTGTTGATCCTCTATCTGTCTATCTATCCTTGGTATCTCTATCTGAATGAAAAGTGAGTTGGAGTGGTGAAATCATGCACTATTTCTGCAAAAATAAGGCAACAAACAAAATTTAAAGTATTTTCTGGTAGCTCCAACTCACTGGTCTTTTTGAAGGTACATAAAATAATTCTGATTCATTATCTTCCATAAAAGATCTTAAAATATGGACAATAACTATCCTTTGTGTCACAGCTCATCTTTAATTTTTACAAGGTTTAATTTCTGTAAAAAAAAAAAAAGGGAGAGAGAGAAAGCATATTAGCATTGTGAAAACCTTAAAGTAAATGATAGAAATTACTCATGATTTTAGAATGTTTGGAAGCAGATGACTTAAACACTAATTATTTGATGACTTCCTTTTTAAACTAAAAAATGCTTAGATAATATGAAGTTATATGAGAGGTGCACTCTTAATTAACCTGGTAATCATCTTAGCTGACAATGAAATAAAAAGTAACTTTGAACGGTTAGTCTTCAGTAGAATCCAATTTGAGCAACCATCCAGCCAAATACAAAAGAAATTTTGTTTTGTTTTGCCTTATTTGATATTTAATTGCAAAATCTCTGATACTAAAAAGAGTCATGGTCATAACATTATTAGATTTCTTAACATTATTAGGTGTTCTCACCTGTATAAAAAATTGTGATAAAGGATGATTAAAATTGCTACATAAAATTGCCACACAAACTTCCAGTTCTGGAATAAATAAGACGGAGGAGACACACCTTCCTATCAAAGCACAGCTAGAAACCCTTAGCAAAATCACTAAACAAAAGTCACTAAAATCATGAAAAGAAGACAGCTAGGTCCCACAAGACATCACAGTGAATTCCCTGGGCTTTACTTCCTTTCCTCCCTCCCTTCCTCCCTCCCTCCCTCCCTCCCTCTCTTCCTCCTCCTCCTCCTCCTCCTCCTCCTCCTCCTCCTTCTTCTTCTTCATCTCTCTCCTTTTATTTTTTGTTAGCACTTTAATATTGATTTACAAGGTTATAAGGGGTATAATTTTAATATGGTTATAATTTCATACAGTTCCTACCACCACAGTTCTGAGTCCCATCCCTCCACTGGAAACTTCTCTATTTTTTATTTTCTGGGAGTATGGACCAAAATTGTTTTGGGGGTGCAGAAGGTGGGAGTTCTGACTTCATGCTTCAGAGTCTAAGTAACTGCATTGTATTTTAGGTCAAATATATATAGCAATTGACTGAGGAGACATAAAATACTAAACAGACTTTATAGCAGGCTCAACAAGCTTAGTAAACAGAAGTTTGAAGACTTTCTCTTCTTTCATCCAGGTGAAGCACTGATTTAAAAAAATTCATTTAACTTGTGGCACTGAATTCATTCATAAGAAGTAAACTACCACGTGGATGGCATATTTAAAGAGTAAATATATATAATATATATTATACATTACATTACATGTATAATATAATATATATCTTGAATTACATTTATCGATATTGATTGTAAGGAAACATTCTTTTTTGATGCTGAGGAAAGTAGACCTTGGAATAGTAAGTAAATTCTGATGTGAATAAATCCATTTCCTCCATTATTCCAATAATAGTTAAGTATTCTGTTTTATTCATTTTATTGTTGTTGTTATAATTATATATTTTACCACCATGATTATTGCCGATCTAGCTTCGCAGGCGGGAGAGAGACAACCAGGGACTCATGGCTGAGCTGGGAATGCAGTTCAGTCTTTATTGATGAGGAATGCAGTGCAAGCTAGCTATCTCTAATCACAATCCTATCCTATATATCTCCTGAGTCGGAAGTGTCAGGTTGCAAGAGGATGTACGTAGGATAGGGGGTGGGGAGAAGGAAAAAGCACACAAACCAGTGGGGATTAAACAGTGGAAAACAGGATGTGACTAGGAGAGGGGGCAGAGTGGAAAAAGAGCACTAACCAGTGGGGATTAAACCAGTGCAAACAGAACAAAACAATGATTATGTAAATAGACCACAGCGTCAAGCAATGCAACAGAAGGGGGTCATAGAAGCAGAATTTAGAAGCAGACCAACAGGTTATTGCTTTTTCAGGTTATTTGCTTATTTATTTAGAGGATGAGGAATAAAGATACCACAGCACTGCTCCACTATTCATGAAGCTTCCCCTTTGTATGGTGCTCCCATGTGGGAGAGCTGAATAATACTCTGCTTAAAACTGTATATATATATATATTTCATATATATATATATATATGAAATGAACTATGAAATACTGAGGGTTGAACCTGGGACCTCATGCACAAAAATCCTGTGTTTTCCTCTGAGCTATCCTTCAGCCCCCTATCTTGTACTCTCAAGTTCACAGCACCTTGCCCACACAGCAATACTAAAATGCCGGTCCCATTGAGATGTGACTAATTTTTGTGATTTTAAGCATCATCCAATATAAGCTATGTTGCTTTTTCTTTCAATGTCAGAATAGTGTCTTATAATGCATTCTGCCCTACTTTTAAATCTTTTATTAAGGGCTAAAGAGCTAGCTCACTGGGTAGGGGGGCCCTGTATTGCTTTCATGCCACGTGTGTGTGTGTGTGTGTGTGTGTGTGTGTGTATCTCACAAAAGTTCCAAACGACAACAGCTTAGAGAGTCAGATTAGTCAACACTACCAGATATCAGATTTTTATTAAAGCAGTTTGATAGAAATGATAGTGACTTACAGATCTGAGATAGTGAAGCCTAATTAAACTGTTGCTGTGATGATAGCAACTATGCAGGGAATGGCAGACCTTCTGAGAGAGATGGAAAGTACTGGAGGTGAGTAAATGCCTGGTACAAGTGGAAAATGAAAGCAGGCATTTCGTGCAATTTACGGTTTTTCTGTCTACACAAAACAAATCATTACTGCCACCTACTGGAGAATAAGCATCCCTTTACAACATTTCCCTCAACAAGAATGATGGTGATTTCTATTACCTTCTCTAATCTTCCTGATGCAAAGTATTTATTGATCTCTCTTCAAACCACTGAGGGGAATGAAGAATAAATTCCATGCAGTTAGACTATGAAAGTTTAAAATGCAGTTTGGAAAATAATATGTAAAGTTAATTCACTGTTAATCTGTTAAAGTGCAATGAGATGTCCCAGAAGGGGGAATTTGATGGGACCAGTTTAGCTTGTGGTTTAGCTTGTGGTTTAGCTTGTGGTTTAGCTTGTGGTTTAGCTTGGATAAAGTTGTGGTGGTATGTGGTTTGAGTGCAGGACTTGCATACTTGAAGTCCTAGGTGCTCTGGTTTCAGTCTCAAGCACTGACATAAACCAGACTACAGTGACTTAGAAAAGCAAATATGCTCTAAGACCATACAGCAACCAAATAAGGAGACTGGATTCTGGATCCAGATAACTTAATTTTTTTAATTAGTTCTATTGGAAATACCAAAATTCAACAGTTTTTCATGCTCTATTCTTTAAGTATACTTATTTGTTTTGTTATTATTATTTTTTTAACCAGAGCACTGCACAGCTCTGGTTTAGGGTGTTGCTGTGAATTGAACCTAGGACATCAGAACCTCAAGCATGAAAATCTTTTCTATAACAATTATATTATCTCCTCTCCTATGTCACACAGATGGCAAAGCAGCACACTATCAAACAGCTATTTTTTTCAGCCCTGAAATTCTGAACCTTCATTTTCTTGAGTTTTATTTATCATATTTGGATGCTTCTGTTACAATTAGCATAAGGTACAAACATTTTAAATTTGTGATAATTCAAACATTCACTTACGAACTTTATACTATGTTTTATTATTTTTGGGCCTGAGTAACTCAGCTCAAGAATATAAGTAGAATATGATGCATTCTCCTGATATATTTTTTTAAATTTCTTTATTGGGGAATTAATGTTTTACATTAGACAGTAAATACAATAGTTTATACATGCATAACAATTCTCGGTTTGATATATAACAATACAACCCCACTGATCAGATCTTCTGTCATCTTTTTTGGACCAGTATTCTCCCCTCCCCCCACCATGCACCAGAGAGTCTTTTACTTTGGTGCAATATGCCAACTCCAGATGAGATTCTACTTGTGTTTTCTGATATTTTTTTTAAACTTCTGCCTGAGAGTGAGATCATCCCATAGTCATCCTTCTGTTTCTGACTTATTTCACTTAACATGAATTTTTCAAGGTCCATCCAAGATCGGTTGAAAATGATGAAGTTATCATTTTTTATAGCTGAGTATTATTCCATTGTGTATATATACCACAACTTGCCCAGCCACTCATCTGTTGTTGGACACCTGGGTTGCTTCTAGGTTTTGGCTATTACAAATTGTGCTGCCAAGAACATATGTGTACACAGATCTTTTTAATGGGTGTGTTGGGTTCCTTAGGATATATCCCCAGGAGAGGAATTGCAGGATCATAGGGCAGGTCCATTTCTAGCCTTCTGAGAGTTCTCCAGACTGTTCTCCACAGAGGTTGGACCAATTGACATCCCCACCAGAAGTGCAGGAGGGTTGCTTTGAACCTACAACCTCTCCAGCATTTGCTGCTGTTACTTTTTCTGATGTATGATATTCTCACAGGAGTGAAGTGGTATCTCATTGTCTTTATTTGTATTTCTCTGACAATCAAAGACGTGGAGTATTTTTTCATGTGTTTCTCGGCCTTTTGGATCTCTTCTGTGGTGAATATTCTGTCCATGTTCTCCCCCCATTTTTGGATAGGGTTATTTGTTGTCTTGTTGTTGAGTTTGGCAAGCTCTTTATTTATTATGGTTATTAGCCTCTTGTCTGATGTATGGCATGTAAAGATCTTCTCCCATTCTGTGAGGGGTCTCTTGATTTGTGTAGTGGTTTCTTTAGCTGTGCAGAAGCTTTTTAATTTGATGTAGTCCCATAGGTTTATGCTTGCCTTAGTCTTCTTTGTAATTGGATTCATTTCATTGAAGATGTCTTTAAAATTTATGCAGAAAAGAGTTCTGCCATTATTTTCTTCTAAGTATCTGATAGTTTGTGGTCTAACATCCAAGTCCTTGATCCACTTGGAATTTACTTTTGTATTTGGTGAAATACAGTGGTTCAGTTTCATTCTTCTGCATGTTTTAATGCATTGTTTCCAACACCATTTGTTGAAGAGACTCTGCTTTCCCCATTTAATATTCGAGGCACCTTTGTCAAAGATTAGATGTCCATAGGCTCTCAGTTCTATTCCACTGGTCAGTGTGTCTATTCATGTTCCAGTACCAAGCAGTTTTGGTGTCAATGGCCTTATAATACAATTTGAGATCTGGGAGTGTAATGCCTCCAATTCTGTTCTTTTTTTCTCAAGATTGTTTTGGCAATTCTAGGTCTTTTCTGGTTCCAGATAAACATTTGTAGCATTTGTTCTATTCTCCTAAAGAATGTGATGGGAATCTTGATGGGGATAGCATTAAATTTGTATATGGCTCTGGGTAGTATATTTGCTTTGATGATGTTAATTCTACCAACCCATGAACATGGAATATCTTTGCACTTCTTTGTGTCTTTTTCTATTTCCTTGAGTAATGACTCATAATTTTCAGTATACAAGTCTTTCACTTCTTTGGTTAGGTTAACTCCTAGGTATTTTATTGTTTTTGTTATTATAGTAAAAGGAATTGATTCCTGGATTTCAACTTCTTCTAACTTAGTGTTTGCATAGAGGAATGCCACTGACTTTTGAATGTTAATTTTGTAGCCTGGCACCTTACTGTATTGCCTGATGATTTCCAAAAGCTTCTTGCTGGATTCCTTAGGTTTTTCTATGTATACTATCATATCATCTGCAAATAGGGAGAGTTTGACTTCTTCTCTTCCAATCTGTATGCCTTTAATTCCTTGCTCCTGCCTGATTGCTCTGGCAAGAACTTCCAACACTATGTTGAATAGTAATGGTGATAGTGGGCAGCCCTGTCTAGTACCTGATCTGAGTGGAAATGCTTCCAGTTTTTGACCATTGAGTATGATGTTGGCTATAAGTTTTCTATATGTAGACTCCACTATCTTCAGGAATTCTCCATCTATTCCCATTTTTTGGTAGCATTTTGATGATAAAGGGATGTTGTATTTTGTCAAAGTCTTTCTCTGCATTTATTGATATGACCATGCGGTTTTTGGTCTTGCTTTTGTTGATGTGGTGGATCACATTGATTGGTTTACGTATGTTAAACCAACCTTGCATCCCTGGGATAAACCCCAGTTAGTCATGATGAACAATATATTTCTTTAATTTTTAAATATTTATTTATTTATTTCCCCTTTTGTTGCCTTTGTTTTTTATTATTGTTGTAGTTATTATTGTTGTTAGATAGGACAGAGAGAAATGGAGAAAGGAGGGGAAGACAGAGAGGGGGAGAGAAAGATAGACACCTGCAGACCTGCTTCACTGCTTGTGAAGCAACTTCTCTGCAGGTAAGGAGCTAGGGGCTTGAACCAGTATCCTTATGCTGGTCGTTGTGCTTGGTGCCACATGTGCTTAACCCACTGTACTACCTCCTGTCTCCCGAACAATCTTTTTATATACTGCTGTATCTGGTTGGCTAGAATTTTTTTCAATATTTTAGCATCTATGTTCATCAGAGATATTGGTCTGTAGTTTTCTTTTTTGGTTGTATCCCTGTCTGCTTTTGGTAACAAAGTGATCTTGGCTTCATAGAAGCTGGGAGTATTCCAGTGTCTTCAATCTTCTGGAAGACTTTTAAAAGTAGAGGTTTTTGTTCTTCTTTGAAGGTTTTGTAGAACTCATTTGTAAAACCATCTGGTCCAGGAGTTTTATTCTTGGGAAGGTTTTTGAAAACTGTTTCACTTTCATTAGATGTGATGGGCCTAGTCTTTGTGCTTTGTGCCACGTGCGCTTAACCCGCTGCAGTAAAGCCTGACTCCCTCTCCTGTTTCATTTAGTATCTGATATATTTGGGTCTTCTCCTTTTTTTTTGTTTTGTGAGTCTGGCTAAAGGTTTGTTGATTTTGTTCATTCCTTCAAAGAACCAACATTTTCTTTCATTGATCTTTTGCATAGTTTTCATATTTTCAATGTTATTTATTTTTGCCTTAAATTTAGTTATATCTGTCCTTCTGGTTGCTTTCAGGTTCCTTTGTTGTTCTTCTTCTAGGTCTTTAAGATGTGCAATTAGGCTGTTTTTATGTGCTTTTTCTTGTTTCCTAATGTGTGCTTCTATGGCTATGGTCTTCCTTCTCAGTACTGCCTTAGCTGTGTCCCAAATATTTTGATAGCTTGTGTCTTCATTTTCATTGAACTCTCAAAACATTTTGATTTCTTCTTTTATTTCTTCTTTGAGCTAGTAGTTGTTAAGTAGTGAACTGTTGAGCTTCCATACTTTGGGACTACTACTAATCTTTTGTTGATTGAGTGTTAGTTTAATTCTACCTTGGTCTGAGAAGATGCTTGGGATGATTCCAATGCCTTTGAATTTGCTGATGTTGTATTTGTGACAACAAAGGCATATGGTCTATCCTTGAGAATGATCCATGTGGACTTGAGTAAAGTGTGTATTCCAGTTTCTTGGGATGAATGACTCTGAAAATGTCCAATAATTCTAGTTGTTCTATCTCTTCATTTAGCTCCCTCATGTCTTTATTGATTTTCTGCTTGGATGATCTGTTCAGTTGAGAGAGTTGGGTGTTGAAGTCCCCTACTATGACTGTGTTGTTGTTTATATATTGCTGTAGCTCTTTCAGTAGATGTTGATGTATTTAGATGGCTTCTCATTGGGTGCATAGATGTTAATAATTGTTAAGTCCTCTTGATTGACTGATCCACTGAGCATTAAGTAGTGTTCATCCCTATCTTTTAAAATTTTATTTAAAGTCTATCATGTCAGATATGAGAATAACTGTCCCTGCCCTTTTTTGTTGGCCATTAGCTTGTATGATAATTTCCCATAGTTTCACTTGGGTCTGTGTTTGTCCTGTTAATTAGGTGGGCTTCCTGTAGACAGCATATTGTTGGTTTGTGTTTTCTGATCCATCTTCCTACTCTGTGCCTTTTAATAGGTGAATTCAGGCCATTGATATTTATTGATATCAAAGGTTGAAGATATTTTAACGCCATTCTTGTAGAGTTTTAGAGTGTTCTGCTATGTGGCCTATTTATGATGGTCTGACTGTTTATAGGAGACCTTTCAGAACTTCTTTCAGGGCAGGCTGGGTGATAGTTGATTATTTCAACTGTTGCTTGTCTGAGAAGGTTTTTATGCCTCCATCTAGTCTGAATGACAGTCCAGCAGGATACAGTATGATTGGTTGAAAGCCTTTCTCATTGAACACTCGATAGATATCTTGCTGTTCTCTTCTGACCTGTAATGTTTGTATGGAGAAGTCTGCTGCTAATCTTATGGGTTTTCCTCTGTAGGCGACTCTTTGTTTTTCTCTTGAAGCCTTCAGGATCCTTTCTTTATCCTTGATCCTTTGCATTCTAAATGTGATGTGTCTTGGTGTCTTTAAGTCTGGCTTAATTCTGTTTGGGACCCTCTGGGTTTCTTGAACCTTTATGTCTTTGATGTTGTCCTGACTAGAGAACTTCTCAGCTATTATGTCCTGAAAAATGCTTTCTTCCCTTCCCTCTCTTTCTTCCTCTGGTAAGCCAGTTATGCATATGTTATTTCTTTTGTAGTCCTCCCACCTCCCATAGGTCTCTGTTGTTGTTTTCAGTATCTCTTAATATGTTTTTGAGATCTCTTACTTATTTTTTAATTGTCTCTAATTCATCCTTGATCTTGCTAATTCTGTCTTCAGCCTCATTTATTCTATTCTCTCTCCCCTCTACTGCTTTCTGGAGTTCATCTATTTCATTACCCTGTTCTGATACTGTTTTAGCTTGCTCAGCTAGTTGTGTTCTTAGTTCAGCTATTTTATCTTTCAGCTCTCTAACAACCTTGAGATAATTAGTGTTTTCTTCCATAGTTTCATTTGTTGTTTCTGCATTTCAGATGACAATTCTTTCAAACTCTTTACTCACTCCTGTGATTATTTCCTTAACTAGTGTTTAGATGTTGACCTCATTATTTTGTGCTTCAAACTTTGGGAGACTTTTAGCTGGACTCTTGTCCTGGTTCATTTCTCCAATATTTCTTCTTGTTAATTTAGCCATTCTATATAGTATGTTATGAGGTCTCTCTCTCAGTACTTTTTAAATTACTGATCACTCTTGCCTGGATTGACTCCTGTCTAAGTAAGGTATTTAAAGGGTTCACAGTTGTAGAAATTGACAGTTGTTTCAATATTATTTTAATCCCTGAGTTGGAGCTCTGTGGCTTAAAATCCTCTTTTGTTCTTTTTCTTCCCTGTGGGCTATGGGATCCTGAGGGCTTTTAAGCTATAATTAGGTTTCTTAGCTTAATCACTGACTCTTGACCAAGAGATAAAGCAGAGTGGGGCAGAGATAATCCAGTGGTTATGCAAAGAGACTCTCACAGCCCCATCAATAGTCCACCGAGTTATAGATCTTCTCCTGAGTTAATTCTCTGTCCCCTGGTGTCAGCACAGGGCCTCCCCGCTGCTGCTGCTCCAGATTCTGGGGGCATGGAGACTCACAGTTGCATTTGGTGAGTCTCAGGGAAGTCCTCTCCTCCCTTCAGCTGTCTTTTTGTTGGTTAGACAGCCTGGAGGTGGTGTCTCAACTAGTAAACTGCTGGACTGTTACCAGCCACTTAATCTCTCCCTAGTTTCTTCTCTGTCCACGAGTCACACGTTTGCACTCACCAGTGATTTGGTGGGTTCCTGAAGTCATTCTAGTCCTGTCTTGTTGTGGTCCCAGGAGGTCTCCATTGGTATTCCTAGTTGACCAGGAGAGGAGAGCTGCTGCTGCTCTGTAGCCCTGCCTCTGGAAGTCTTCTTGTCTGAGAATTTTAAGTAATATCTTTTTTCTCCTGCTTCTCTTAAGTATGCTACTTAGCTGATTCAGAATCATAAAAGTGACATAAACATGATTCAGACTAGAGAGAATGTGTACAAACTATTAAATTTAGGCTTTTACAGTTCTCATGTAATTTAGTGGTCATGTGTCTAGAGGGGCCCCTTTGTGTATTATATATATGTGCTCAGAAAAGCTTTTATTTCTTTTTCTGGTATATTGTTCTTTTTCTTTTTTAGATAGAATTACTCAGACAGGGAGACAAAGTGACAGGCAGGTGGGGGGGCCGGGAAGAAACGATAGCACAGTGCCTTTCACCAATGTGGTAGAAACTGTGCTTAAAACTGGGTCTTTCACACTGTAAAGCAGATTTACTATTCACGTGAGTGATTTTGCTGGCCACACAAAGGGTCTTCTATGAAATCTGGTTTGTTGCCTCGTTTTGCTAGAATCACCAATGCAGAATCACTAGGCATATCTCATTGAGGAGAGATGTGATGTAGGGCAGGGATAAACTATATAATGATTCTGCAAAGAGACTCATGCCTGAGGCTCCAAAGTCCCAGGTTCAATTCCCTGCACCACTATAAGCAGTACTCTGGTAAAAAAATGTTTTAGAAGCCTCGTGGCACATCTGATTATGTACACATACTACAATATGTAAGGACCCAGGTTTAAGCTCCCAGTCCCCACTTACAGGGGGGAAGCTTTGCAAGTAGTGAAGCAGGTCTTCAGATGTCTCTCTCTCTCTCTCTCTCCTTATCTCCCCCACCTCCTCTCAATTTCTGGCTGCCTTTATGCAGTAAATAAATAAAGATAATAAAAAATTTTAAGAAAGAGAGATGTGATGTACAAATATACTACATAACTTATTCTCTTCTTACCTGACCTTGATCTACATGGAAATATGTAGAATCCCCACAGAGAGGACTTTACCAGTCTCCTTAGACCTAAACATCATTACATTAAAAAGAAGAGAGAGAGAGAATATACTCTGTAAAACAAACAAACAACAACAACAAAAAACCACGCTGCTATTCTTAGGATGGTAGGAAATGCGAATCACAGACCACTTAGATGGTCAATAAAAAAAACAAACAAAAAAAAACACCTCACAGTATCTGTTTAGTCAAACTCAGTGATTTTATTGACTTTTTAAAACATATTATGTATTTATTAATAAGAGAACTAGGAGGAGAGAGAAGAGAGAAGAAAGAACCAGAGCATCACTCTGGCATATATGTTATGAGGGATTGAATTCAAGGCTTCATGCTTGAGAGGTCAGTGCTTTGTTTGCTGTGCCATACCCCAAGGAGCAAACTCAATGACTTTAAATAAGATTGACTTGAACCAAGAAGAACTACAAAATCTAAATGCACCAATCACAGACAAAGAAATTGAAACAGTTATTAAGAACCTCCCCAACAACAAAAGTCCTGGACCAGATGGCTTCACAAATGAATTCTACAAAACTTTCAGGAAACAGTTAGTACCCATACTTCTTAAGCTTTTCCATAAGATTGAAGAAACAGGAATACTCCCTTCCACCTTCTATGAAGCCAACATCACCCTGATACCAAAAGCTGATAGGGACAGAACAAAAAAGGAAAACTACAGACCAATATCTCTGATGAACATAGATGCCAAAATATTAAACAAGATCTTGGCCAACCGGATACAGCAACATATCAAAAAGATTGTTCATCACGACCAAGTGGGATTCATCCCAGGAATGCAAGGCTGGTTCAACATCCGTAAGTCAATCAATGTCATTCACCACATCAATAAAAGCAAAGCCAAAAGCCACATGATTATCTCAATAGATGCAGAGAAAGCCTTTGACAAAATCCAACACCCATTCATGCTCAAAACTCTACAAAAAATGGGAATAGATGGGAAATTCCTCAAGATAGTGGAGTCTATATATAGCAAACCTACAGCCAACATCATACTCAATGGACAGAAGCTGAAAGCATTCCCCCTCAGATCAGGGACTAGACAGGGCTGTTCACTGTCACCATTACTCTTCAACATAGTATTGGAAGTTCTTGCCATAGCAATCAGGCAAGAGAAAGAAATAAGATTGACTGTGACATTTACCATAAGTTACAGATTTTCTTCTTTATTTTCCTGACATTCAATGTAGAGATAGAGAATTTGCTTTCTAAAGTTTATGAAAGTTTCATTAATTGTAATGTAAATACCTCATTAGCTCTAAAACTTCTGCTAATTTTTTAAGTGGTTGAGGCATATCTGAGGAATCTATTTATTATAAAAAAGGTTGATTTATAAAAATGTCTACTATTGTGGTCCAGGAGACAGTACAGTGGACTAATAAGCATGAGGTCCTGAGTTCAATCCCCAGCAGCACATGTACCAGAGTGATCCTCTGGTTCTTTTTCTCTCTCTCCTCTTATCTCTCTAATAAATAAATAAATAAATAAAATAAATTTTAAAATGCCTATTATTAACTTATTATTTTATGGATTTGTTTCTAGGGCTTCACTGATCTAGGTTAGGTTTTTCAGGTAGAGAGAGAGAAGCAGAGATAGAAGAAAAAGAGAGAGGGAAAGATGTCACAGCACTGAAGTTTCCTCTAGTGTGGCAGGGCCTGGCGTAAAGCTTGGATTGTGCTCATGGCAAAGCAGAACCCTCCTAAGTGAGCTGTTTTACTGGTCTGCCTATTACTTATTTAAGACACACATGAGTCTGAATGACAGTCTAGCTAGAAGGATACAGTATTCTTGGCTGAAAACCTTTCTCATTGATTGCTTGATATGTATCTGGCTATTCTCACCCATCTTCCTATTATTTTCTTTACTCTACTCTATAGTCATATAGAGAAGAAAAAGACCAGTGGTTACCACAAAGGCTAAGATGAATAGATAGATCACAAAGAACTTTAGGGCAGTAGACTCTTTCATCTATTACTACTAATGGTTTATTTGTCTGACCCCTCGAATGTACAACAGCAGGGATGAACCTTAATGTAAACTGTGACATCTCAGTGATAAAGATGAGCCAGTTTAGGTTCATCTGCCATAACTGTCCTACCAAATGTGCCACTCTGTTGTGGGATGCTGGTAGTGAAGGGAGTTGCTTGTGTGAAGGCACAAAGGGAGTACATGGGGTATCTCTAGATCTCTCTCCCACTTTTGCTATGATCCTAAAACTGTTCTTAAAAAGTCTATTGAAAGTTAGTTTGCTACTGAAATTGTATGCACATGAACACTTAAAAGTTGCCTCTAAACTAGTTAGCAAGAGGCAGAGCAAGTAACCTTTAGATGAGATGGCAAGTAATCAAGGATAAATAATAAACATCAAAAAAGAAAAACAACAACAGTAACCACCAAACCCAAATAGTATTAGTTGCATGCACTCTGTTTATAATAAAAATCATTGTGTAGAGGTACAAGATTCCTGAATCAATGTGTTTCACATAGACAGATTTTTTTGTCTTTTTTTGTTTGTTTGTTTGTTTGCTATTTTACTTACTGTTGTAGTTCCAGAGTTTTCCAGTGTGCCTATATTGAAGTTTGTGTGTAGATGCTTTTTTCTGGGAATAAAAGCAAACTACTTTTATTCAATAACCATTTACTTCAGAACTACCCAGAACCTTTAAGAATCTGCATTCTTCAAAACATACCTTTTTTTCCTACATGCTAAACACAGCCTGAGAACTACTGAAATATGATTTCTTCACTTTGTCAGAACATTGACACTAAGTGGTTTACTTAGGGTTACAAGAATGGATGCCTTGAACCCTTGAACCAAAATAGAGTCCTACATGTCAGGTTCTAAAAAGTACATTGGTGGGCTTGGGAGACAGCATAATGGTTATGTTGAGGGGGAAAGAAACACAGAAGTCCTTTCCCCATAGTGTCAAGTTAATCATACTAAACTCAGAAAGAACTGGGGAGATTGCAAGTATTTTAGGGTTTTACTCAGGAAAAGTGAAAACCCATACACAGACAGATGTGTGGTCACAAATGCCAAATGGCTGTGAAGCTGGTCTCTTTTATGTACTTCTAAGACTCCACCTTCACCGATAGAACAAATTCCTCAGAGTAATTTCACTTAAAAGCATAATTTTATAAAGCCCTTTTTGCACTTCCCTCAATGTCCTGAACATGTTGGAGATACCAAGCCTAAAAAATCTGTTTGTAACCTTTGGACACATTTTTCAGTGTTTGTAATGGACACAAACTCCATTTAATGTGGGACAATGTCATACGAGGTCTTTCTCTCTTTCAGTTTTATGTATGAGGGATAGAAAGAACCAGAACATATTCTGTCACATATTGTGTGTGAGGGGTTAGAGGTAGTGGTGGACTCTGTCTCAGGACCTCAGGCTTGCAGGCCCTGAGCTCTACTTCACCTCCCATGTTGCTAGGCCTTTTGCCATCCTCGTCTCTTCTCCCTCTCATCTTTTTCTGTTTCCACCAGGGTTACTGCTAGGGCTTGCTGCCTGCATTAGTAATCCACTGCTGTTGGCACCCATCCCCCCCTGTTTTTTCTTTCTTTCTTTTCTTTATTTCATAGGACAGAGAGAAATTAAGAGGGGTGAAGGAGATAGAGAGAGGGAGAGACAGAGAGACACCTGTAATACTTGCTTTACTTGTGATGTTTCCACTCTGCAGGTGGGGAGCAGGGTTTGAAGCTAGGATCTTGAGCATGGGCTTAACTCAGTGTGTGTGTTCTCACCCGCCCTGGCCTTCTCTTTCTTTTTAATTTATTTATTTTTATTTCTTTATTGGGGAATTAATGCTTTACATTCAACAGTAAATAGAATAGTTTGTACATGCATAACATCCCCGTTTCCCATATAACAATGGCCTTCTCTTTCTTTCACCTATTTGCCATACTACATCTACAAGTAGTATTAAGAGTTGCATTTTCCCTCAACACACTCAACATAGAGTAATAAGGCAGACTAATGAAAGACCTAAGTCACAGGAGCTTTACAAAGCATGCTTGGACCCATGATGCTATTTTATTATTTATTTATTTATTGCATAGAAACAGAGACACATCAACATGGCAGGGGGGGAGCTAGAGAAAGAAAGAGAAAAACACAGGCAACACTGTTTCACAGCTCATGAAGCTTCCCAGAACCTGGTGGGGGCCCTAGCCCAGCCTGGGGCTCTAGCTCAGCCCAGGGCCCTGAGAGGGCGGGACCCCACGCGGGAGGGGTAGAGGGGCGGTTGTGCTGGGCTGTTCCTCCTTGGGCTGAGGTGGCCAGAAAGACCAGTAGTCGGGCTCAGAGAAGGGATCTCTGCACATTCCTGCCTGGGAGCTGAATTCTTGCACCACTAGTCTCGGAGCTACTTGCTTCTTTCCAAAGGACGAAGTGCTGGTTAGTAGTCTCAAAGACTAAGGCGGGGACTGGGGACTGAACCCAAGGAGAACCGGCAGGGCAAAGCAGAGGGTCCTTTGCAGGCGGCTCCCTGGGGTGCGAGTGACATACTGGAGCCCAGGGCCCAGAGGGGGGAGGTGACACGTGTCCGCTAGGGGTTCCCAAGTCTGTACAAGTTGTGGGGGCAGCTCGGACTTCTGAGGGCCCCGCGTCTTGTGTCTGGCTCTTGTCCTAGGTCCACCCTTTGGTCGGGGGTCTCGGCTCATCTTCCTGGCACCACACAGACCCACGTGGACTGCGTCTCCGAGGTGCTAGCACCAAAACCCCTTGGCCGGCCAAAGAAGGTCGCCTACCCTGTAGCATCGCGCTCTGCCTCGCCTTCAAAGTCTCCGACCCAGGTCACCCTCTTCGGGACCCACTCCCCTGAGACGCCAGCTCCATCCTCCAGGCTTGAACATGCTGCTGGCCAAGCCCAGAGCCCTGCTGCCTGCCCTCCTCCTGCTGGAGCTGGCTTTGTGCACCGCAGAGACTCTGGGGCGACCCGGCGGCCACAGGGGCACCCAGGAGCACAAGCCTTGGCTTCTTAGGGTGAGACGAACCCTTTGGGCTCCCAGTGCCTCCAGGAGCTCAGGTGAGTCTTGACCCTTCCTTGCTGAGAGCCTGGATTTGGGGGATTACTCTTTGCAGTCTGAATGGGCTGGGGAACCTCAATAAAACATAGCAGAAGGCAGCTTATCTTTGCAGACAACCTGCTTTCAGGGAAAGAAGTAATGAGTTTGTCTAATTTACCTGCATTGCAAGACTTATGTTAAAACACACACACACACACACACACACACACACACACACACACACACACACACACACGAACTATCTTGCAAAGGAAACAGCTTTCTAGGCCCTTTCCAGGCTGGGGGAAGTAGCTGACTTGGTTTTAGTCCTAGTCCACTGGTTCCTGTTCCTTACTTGGGGTGAGATGGTGTGGTCCAGGATAGGTACCAGCCAGTCTCTGGAGAAGCTACTCAGAGGTATCTACCTAGGGGCCTAGGCTCTGAGCAGAATTGCTCCCAGTTTAGGGCCATAAGTCACCTGTATTTGGCCCAGATTCCCTTGGAAAACAGTAGGTGTTTTCACAACCCAGAGCTCACTCTACCAGGCGTATCTAGAATCTCAACCCTTTAATTATGCAGTATGATAAGCACTGTTTCAATACTTCCTGCTTTTCAGTTGTCAACTTAAACACCATTTCTCTGTTTCACCCAAATCAGTCTTCTATATGTTGCTATACTTGTATATGATGCTATTATATTGAAATGCAAATTAATCTGTATATAGTTTGGGGATGAGAGGTGGTACGAGTTGTGCACTGAACTTGGAAGCCTGAGGCCCTGACTTCAATCCCTGGCATTTCATGTGCCAGATTGACATTTATGTCTGTCTGTCTATCTATCTATCTTTACTGGGTATTAGGGGAAAAAGAGAATATGTATATATTCTCCTCCTGCTCCTTCTCCTCCTTCTTCTTTGTGTAGTTTTTACAATCCAGGATGTGACACTGTGGATAAAGTGTGCAACTCTCAGGCATAGTTTTGGTCCCTGGCATCATGTGTGCCAGAACGATGCTTTGCTGCTCTATTTCTGGCAGCTCTCTTCTGGTAAGTCTTTTCTGAAAAGTATATAGTTTTCTTAAAGGCCTATACTGAGCCCAAATAGTGCATTGATTATGCCTATTTCAAAGGCAAAACCTACTTGAGGGCTCATTTTCTCAGTTTTTATGAGAGTGAGAAAAAGTCCAAGATGTAGATTGATTTTTAAATTTTCTTCCATTTTAAGTGCATAGCTTCTCACGTGGAAGAGTATTGTGATTTGAGATTCATTTCAAGTTGGTTTGTTCTTGTTGCTGAGGAGAGAATGGGTAATAAGAAGGAGAAAACCTGTTAGCTGACTGCTTCCTACAGTCACAAAAATATGGTGGCTTGAAAGATGGTGTAAATGAGAGGTAACCAGAGTACGTGGATCAGAGATAGGTTTTGGAAGTGGGATCTACAAAGTTAACTGTTAGGGTGGATATAAGTGGTGAAGGAGGGAAGAAGGAAGGCAAGAGTAGTTTTTTGATATTTCACTTGATCAAGGGGTAGAGAGTAGTGTTGTTTATTTCACTTGATCAAGGAGTAGAGAGTAATGTCCTTTATTGAAACTGGAAAACATGAGGGTAGGGGTGGAGAAACAGATCTGGGTTAGAGGAGAACTCACCCTCCCTCTCAGTTCTGACTGTGGACTCTTGTTTGTTTTGTTTTCCCATTTTTCTTATCAGTGACTTAGCAATGTTTTATGGAATTCTAAGATTTCAGGGGTAGAGTTTCTGAGGGCAACCTGGAGGGTTGTGGATTTTTTTTTTTTTTTTTTTTTGCCTTCAATCTCTGGGGCTCAGTGTCAACACTATGAATCCACCACTTCTGGTGACTTTAAACAAAAAAAATTTTTTTTTTTTAACTTTTCATTTGATAGGACAGAGAGAAATTGAGAGGAGAGGGGGAAGATAGAGAGATGGAGAGAAAGATAAACACTTGCCAACCTGCTTTATGACTTGTGCAGTAACCCCTATCCCCCTTGCAGATGGGGACCCCAGGGGCTTGAACTGGGATCCTTGCTACGTGTGCTTAACCAGCTGCGTCAACATCCGGCTCCCTGGGTTGTGAACTTTTAAGCATAGAATAGACTATTCAGACTGAGTGGTAGAGAAAGCATTTAGCTCTCTGAGAGGTCTGGAGCCCCATGGAAGCGCCAAGGTTAGAGATGCAGATGGGAGACAGCTGGGCCAACCCCCCTATGAGTTCATGTCTCTAGTACTTGTTATTATTGACTGTAAAGATATATATTCTTTTTTTTCCCTCAGAAATACTCCCAACAGATTTGAGCTTGAAAGACAAATTCATAAAGCACTTAACAGGTAAGCACAACATGAGTGATTCAATTGAAATGCTAGACAGTTTGTGTGCAAGTGCTATTAGACACTGGGAATATGGAAATAAGTGGAAGAAGTTTACTGTATAATTAGAGAGATGAACAAATGGTACTACTTTTTAATACAAATATTTATTTGTTTATGAGCAAGAGATAGAGTGGGAGAGAGAACCAGAGCATTACTCTGGCACATCTGATGCCAGGGATTGAACTTGGGATCTCATGCTTTAGAGTTCTACACTTGATTCACTGTGTCACCTCCCAGGTTGCAAATGCTATTACTTCATATTAGCTATAATGAAATCTTGCTCTTGGGAAGTAGTAGACATAGAAATGAAGTCTTAGGGTTATGTTGGAAGAAAATATTTTTCTAAGCACCACCAGGAAAGGTTTGTGGTCCACATGGCATTTAGGTTAGCCTCTAAAACAGTAAATAGGGGGCCGAGCAGGGTGCACCTGGTTAGTGCTCACATTGCGCAGGTTAAAACTCCTGGTCACCCCCCTGCAGGGGGAAATCTTCATGAAGGTTGAAGCAGGGTTGCAGGCGTCTCTCTGTCTCTCTCCCTCTTTATCTTTTCCTTCCCTCTCAATTTCTCTCCGTCTCTATCTAATAATTAATAAATAAATAAAAAATTTAAAAGAGTGAACAGAACTTTCCTGGATGAGAGAGGCATCCTGGTCAGATTCAATCCTTCCATAAGTAGAAAATGGGATAAGTGACTGAGACCAAGAGTTAGTTCACCCAGTAGAGCACGCTTTCAAAGACCCACGTTCGAGCTCAGCCATCACAAAGGAGGACCACTGAAAGGGGAGACTTCACAAGTAATAGAGTAGTGCTGTGGTGTCTTTCCTCTCTGTTTCTCTCTCCCTCCCTGTTTCTTACTATCTAAAAAAGAAAATATCATCCATCAGGAATGGAGGAATTCTTAGCTGTGAAGCTCTAGCAAAAGATCCAGTGATAAAAGGGGGGAGGAAATAAATGCATATAGATATTAATCTCTATTAAATAAAAAATGGAGAACAGAATGTACAAGCCAAGGGTATTTATTTTTCACATTCATAAGACCATGTTGTATGGGCATAGTTTCACAACCTTTTCATGATATGTGTCACCACTGCATACCCAACCAAAAATTTAAAAAAATTGTTAACATGAACGAGAACCAGAAAATCACTCTAGCAATGCAGTGTTGGGATTCAAACTCAGGATCTCATACTCATAAGTTTAGTGCTATGGTTACTATACCAACTCCTTGGCTGTATAAACACAGATTTTTTTCCTAATATCTTTTATTTTTCCTCCTAGTTATTCTAAAGTGAAATTTTCTCTATGTGAGATGTTGGGAATATGGAATGAATTCAAACTCCTTTCACAGACTATACTTATACCTCCCACAGAGTTTGGGGTGAGGAAATGTGCTCTTGGGCAAGTTCTTTTAAGAGCATGAGAGGATGTAAATAAATGGCAGTTATATTACTGCAGATCATAAAGTGCTAGCAAATGTATCGGGAAAACACGTTTGTACTTATTATAAACATTCTTGTGTTCAACAGGGCCAGTCACATTTTCAGCTAAATGTAGAAAATATTTCCATCGACTTTATTACAATACTAGGGATTGTACCACTCCTGCCTGTAAGTAGCTTGGACAGTTTTCCCTTTATTCTTTATTCTACAATACCTACATGTATGTTTAAGAAGCTTCAGTCGTCTGCTGGAAGTAATAGGTTAAACATTATGTAAAGTATTATTTATAATCTTGACAGTTAAAATTATCTATAATGTTGGCAGTTAAGGTTTGTGTTTTCAGTTGACACTAGAAGGACTGAAATCACATTCTAATCGGGACTGTAGTCAAGCTTGAAAACTTCCAGGTCTCCTTAAGAGCCCAAATGTTTGTCAAGATTTAAACTTTTTTAAAATCATTTTTTAAATTCCTTGGCACAGATTAAGAGATGTCTTCTATAAATGAAGGAAGTATTATGGCTATAAAACATAAATAAAATTGTCCTTGTAAATTTTTTAAAATTAAATAATTTCATATCAGTTTGTTTATAAATAAGTGGTAGTTTTTTTCTGAATAATGGTAGCCTGTGTTTTAAAGGATATTCTAATTGATTCTTTTGGGATATGTAAGTTATTGATATTAATAATAACTCCAAACATAATATTTAAGTTATATCATTTAAGTTCTCCAAATCGCATGGGTATGTGTTATATAATTCAGCTCACTGTTTATAGATTCATTTTGAAGCACAAGCTTTCCTTTTAAGGAAAATGATTTTTAAGTATTTTGTTTCTTTTAAAACATATCTGTCATCTTAAGGAATATGCAATTTTACTCAGGATGTTGTATCAGACTCTAATTCTTTAAAACAACTTGTATTTAATGAATGGAGGAAATGAATCATGTTAGAATCAAGGCAAACAAACTACATGGAAGAATAGCATGCTGGAGAAAGTTTGAGCTTTAAAATAAAACTCTATTATTCTTAGCATTTTAACTTCGTGTTCTCGACTCTAAAATGATGGTAGCAGTAGCACTTGCTAGGTAAACTAATGAGAAAAATGCAGAATAAGCACTTGTTATACTAGACATTGATTAAATTATAGCTATCATTATTAGAATCAGTGGTAATGATTAACATGAATTTCCCACATGTGTAATAACTAGTCACATAACTTGCCTTTGTTTCTTCTAGATTATAAACGATGTGCTAGATTGCTCACAAGATTAGCAATGAATCCACTGTGTTCACATACCTAGAAGACTTACTTTGTGAGTATGTATTATCTGTTTTTCATATTCTGTCTACCAGCTAATTTTTTCTTAGTAAATTTTGAGTGTTTTTTTTTTTACTTTTGAGTAATTTATTTTATGTTATTTATTTTGGATAGAGACAGAGAAATTGAGAGGAGCGAAGGGGATATATATATATATATATATATATATATATATATATATATCGAGAGAGAGAGAGAGGCATTGCTTCACCACTTGAGAAATTTCCTCCCTTCAGGTAGTGGCGTGCAGCTTGAACAAGGTCCTTGTGCACTGTAACATGTTCACTCAACCAGGTGTGCCACCATCTGTTCTCTCTTTGAACAACTTTGAAAGCCAGGCAGATGATTTCTGCCACACTCCATGAACTTAATCTGTATTATTTCACTTACAGCTTGGTTGAAATGCATAGACAGTTTACTGAATTGACTTTAAATTAAATGTTTCAACAGTTATTGAAGTAGGGTAAATAGAATTTTAGCAGTCTTACCATCCTGAGTGATATGTTAAAATCTTGAAACATTTAATATTATTTCACTATTGCCCTGAGAATTTTCATCCAGAGAAATATTAGATAAACAAAACTACTTAAAAGTCTACTTTAAAAAATATAGTTAAGAGTTATAAGAGTAGAAACATTTCATAAAATTTTGGTTTATGCAGTATGTAAAAGAAAAAGAGAAAGAACGTACTCTAAATGTAGAAGAAATATCAAAATATTAAAATGGCAGGGGGTATGGGCAGTAGCGCACCAGGTTAAACTCACATACTACAAAATGACAATGTACATCTAATTCTTATCTATTCTAGCATATAGAGAGTAAGATGTTTATTAGAATTTCTATTCTGGCTAAATTGCACTAGAAACACTAGACCAGTGAAG
Source organism: Erinaceus europaeus (assembly GCF_950295315.1). Taxonomy (NCBI): domain Eukaryota; kingdom Metazoa; phylum Chordata; class Mammalia; order Eulipotyphla; family Erinaceidae; genus Erinaceus; species Erinaceus europaeus. The sequence continues at coordinate 153,469,357 of NC_080162.1, forward strand.
TATTTGTATAACCTCAATAAATCAAATGCAAATTCTAATATTTATTTGTGAAAGTAGCATTAATAAAAAAAACTGCAGATTCATTCCTTTTCAAAGGTTTTTCTTTTTTTTTTTCTGTTTTCTTTCAACTTTTAAAAAAATTTATTTATAAAGAGGAGACATTGACAAAACCATAGGATAAGAGGGGTACAACTCCATACAATTCCCACCACCAGCTCTCCGTATCCCATACCCTCCCCTGATAGCTTTCCTATTCTTTATCCCTCTGGGAGTATGGACCCAAGGTTATTGTGGGATGCAAGGTTTTTCTAAAGCAGTATAATTTAAAATGAACATTTTGGGGACAGCATTTAAGCACCACGGACAAGTCCTTTAAAAGTCTCAGTTTGTGAGGGTAGAAATGTGACTACAGGAGAACTGATACTCTGAAGATGTCTATAAATATCTCTGTCTAGTCAATGTGACTTAATCTATCCTAAGCAACTACATGGGGATTAATCTAACTGACCTTGTAGGTTTTTTTGTGACAGTTACTGAGATAATCCTGCACTTATATTCTTATTCTTATTGTAATATGTAAATTAATAATCTCGAAGCTTTATTCTTATTTGCAATGACTAACTTGAAATTTTCCCTTAAGATAACCTAGATTCAGTATTTAGTGGCAAGATATTTCTTTTCTTTTTTTAAATTTTTTATTTATAAAAAGAAAACATTGACTAAACCATAGGATAAGAGGGGTACAACTTCACACAATTCCCACCACCAGAACTCTGTATCCCTTCCCCTCCCATGATAGCTTTCCTATTTTTTATCCTCCAGGGAGTATGGACCCAAGGTCCTTGTGGGATGCAGAAGGTGGAAGGTCTGGCTCCTGTAACTGCTTCCCCGCTGAATATGAGCATTGACAGGTTGATCCATACTCCCAGCCTGTTTTTCTTTTTTCCTAGTGGGAAGGGCTCTGAGGAAGCAGAGCTCCAGGACACATTGATGGTGTTGTCTGTCCAGGGAAGTCTGGTTGGCATCATGCTAGCATCTGGAACCTGGTGGCTAAAAATAAAGTTAACATATAAAGCCAAATAAGTGGTTGACTAATCATGATCCTAAAGGCTGGAATAGTGCAGATGAGTTGGGGGCTCTCCATTTTGTAGATAGCTAGTAGGCATATTTTAGTTATATTCCAAAGGGCCTGTGGCTATACTAATTTTTTTTTTTTTTTTTTTGCCTGAGCCTGAAATCTGATATGCAGGTGGATCCTAACTATTGTCTGGGGAGATGATGTCATGGCTGGCAGAAGGACCAGAAAGGAGGATCAGGGAAGACAGTAGCTCCCAAATATGGGAAAAGTGTATAAATATTGTTGACTATAAACCCCATTGATTTAATGTGATCTGGGGTCCATATTCAGCTTAGGAGCCTATGTGACCTCTGCATCCCTGTAGATCTGAGCTCACATTCTGTGGTCATGAGTAGGAACGTTCCAAGCTGCCCCAATATCAGGACCCATCTTCCTCAGGTGTAGCACAGAGTATGTTGTCCAGCCTCTCTTCGGAGGATGGAACATTCGCTACCATTGTTGATCCAAGTTGAGGGCAAGGTCCTATGGGGGCCCACAAAGAAGTTTATTGTGTTGTTCCTGATAGGAATGACCAGTAACAATGGAGAGAGGGATTTATTCGAGGTCTAGGCCCATCATGTCTGTTTGGGAATCTCAGGACTCCCCGACTAGGGCCCCAGCTGATGGGGTGGCCTGATAGTGACTAAAGAGTCATTGTTAAAGTATGCCAATCCCTGTGGCAAGATATTTCAATCAACTACACTTAATTGTCCATTTCTGATCTTTTGACTAGTGTGAAACATGAATAAATCAAGAAAATTCATTAAGCTATCAAAATGTCTTGCATCAAGCTGTACACTATAGCTTTGGTACTTACTCTGATGAGTAGTAATACATATATACAGATATGAAACTTCACTTCAAAAAACTTAAGATATTAAAGCAGATAATAAATCAGTAGTAAGTAAATAAAGTTTCCATGTTAAAAATAAAGCTATGGGGTGCGGGGGGGGGGGGGGGGCAAGGCGCTGGTGTACCTGGTTAAGCCCACATTAAATTCTTAGCCTAGTAAGCCATAGAAGATTTGACTGAGAAATATGCCCCTAAAGGAGGCCATTCAGAAGTTAGAAAGGAAGAGAAGGCAGGGCCATTGAAAAAACTGGGTAAATACATATAAATTTAGATAGTTAATAGGAATAATAGTCAACCCATATCTGTGACCTTGGGAGATCTAGTGCAGTTTCTAAGGGAGGGAATGGGGACACAGAACTCTGGTAATTGAAACAATGTGGAATTATCCTGTTATCTCATAATTTTGAAAATCAATAGTAAATCACTAATAAAATTAAATAAATCACAGAGTTTAGTAGTTTCTCTGTAGGAATTATCAGTGACAATATCTGTTTCTAATTATTTGTTTAGCAAGATATTACAATCACAGTTTTTCAGATTGATACATTTTGGGAGCATTCTTAAGTTATTTAGTGATATTAAGTTCATCTTTGTATTCTCTAGATATCATAGAATGTTATTGGGAAATCATCATTTAAAGTCTGTAAACAACCTTCCAACTCCCACACATTAATGTATATTCTTAGGATTATGCTGCATATGGAATTCACACATGCATTGAGCAAAATAAAATAATCTATGACTATATTACAACTACAATAATTTAAAGTATATTAATCTAATAACACCTGTTATATTTTTCTTTTCCCCACAGGTATTTCTTAAAATTTCGATCTAATTTGGAGAAAAAAAATAAGTGCCTGGAATCTTACTAAATGCAATAAGAACTGAAACTCTGAAGTTAATGCTATATTAAAATGAATAATATGGGAAACTCCTCAGAAATAAAGTTTTAACATTGAATGGAGACTTTCTTGATTTATCTTTGTGTGTACAGAAACTCTTCGTAAAATTAGTTTAATTAACATATTGCAAACAGAATATCAAAATTTTACTATTCTACTTTATTTTTTTTCCTTTTATTTTTATTTAAGAAAGGAGACATTAACAAAACCGTAGGATAAGAGGGGTACAACGCCACACAATTCCCACCACCCGATCTCCATATCCCATCCCCTCTCCTGATAGCTTTCCCATTCTCCATCCCTCTGGGAGCATGGACCCGGGGTCATTGTGGGTTGCAGAAGGTGGGAGGTCTGGCTTCTGTAACTGCTTCCCCGCTGAACATGGGCGTTGACTGGTCAGTCCATACTCCCAGTCTGCCTCTCTCTTTCCCTAGTAGGGTGGGTCTCTGCAGAAGCAGAGCTCCAGGACATATTGGTGGGGTCATCAGTCCAGGGAAGTCTGGTCAACATCATGCTGGATCCAGAACCTGGTGACTGAAAAGAGAGTTAACATACAAAGCCAAACAAATTGTTCAACAAGCATGCACCTAAAGGCTGGAATAGTGCAGATGAAGTGTTGGGGATTACTCACTGCAGACTCTTGTATACTTCTGCTTTCAGGTATATATTTTTCCCTGGTTTATGGACACATGTGAACATATGCTCTATCTCAGGGGACCTGGTCTATATCTAGGTTTGGGGACATTGTTAGGAAGTGAACCACCTGGAATGGAATTAGAGAATACTATGAAAGGAAAGGTCTCACTCGAGTGAAGGGTTGTCATTCCACACCTGAAGTCTCTGGACACAGTCTGAAGTGAAGCATGTTGGGGTGGCACTTGTTGTGTTGATTAGGTTGCGATCGGAGGATGCAATATTATTTGATATGAATTGAGAGAAGCATGCAGGAAAGTGGGCCCCACCCTAAGGTTACGGGAGGGGGGAAATACAGGCTCTATAGTGGGAATGTGACGTTTCTGCTGTCTTAGGATTCAAGAAGACAATGGACAGTTATTGTTATCATCACATTATTTGGTAATTGGGTTAACTTTGAAATGTCCCTTTGTTAGGGTTTGCTGTGTAATACTCACCATCTTGTATATAGCTGTGCCATGGTTGCTTCTGTTCTACCTGGTCTAGACTTTTGAGAGAGTCAACAGATCAAAGACTCAGCCTATGTATTAAGAAGACTCAGGGGGGGATTTGACTTCTGGAGGCAGAGCTACGAGCAGCAGATCGCTTTCTCTCCTCTCCTCTCCTCTCCTCTCCTCTCCTCTCCTCTCCTCTCCCAGATCAACTAGGAATACCAAAGGAGACCACCCAGGACCGAAACAAGACAGGACTAGAATGACCACAGGAACCCAGTAAATCACCCGTGAGTACAAACACGTGTGGCTGGTGACAGAGAGGAGAGATTAAGTGACTGCAAACAGTTCAGCAGTTTATCAGTTGAGACACCACCTCCAGTCTGCTCCACCAATAAGGGGACAGCTTAAGGAAGGAGAAGACTCCCCAGAGACTCACCAAGTGCAACTCTGAGTCTCCATTGCTACTACACTCAGAATCTGGAGCAGCGACAGGAAGGGACACCAGAGGACAGAGATCTAACCAGGAAACTCAGAAGACCTATACCTCGGTGGCATAGCAGAGGGGCTGTGAAAGTCTCTTTGCATAACCACTGGATTATCTCTGCCACACCCTGCTTTATCTCTTGGTCAGGAGTCAGTGATTAAGCTAAGAAGCCTATTGATAGTTTAAAAGCCCTCAGGCTCCCACAGCCTACAGGGAAGGAAAAAAAAAAAAGAAAGAGGCTTTTAAACCATTGAGCTCCAACTCAGGGATTGAAATAACTGTTAACTTCCACCACTGTGAACCCTTTAATTAACTTACTTAGACACAAGTCAATCCAGGCAATAGTGATCAATAATTTGAAAAGTACTGATAAAGGGAACTCATAACATAATATATAAAATGGTTAAAACAAAAAGAAAAAATATTGGAGAATCGAACCAGGACAAGAGTCCAGCTAAAAGTCCTCCAGAGGGTGAAGTACAAAATAACGAGTTCAACATCCAAACATTAGCTAAAGAAATAATAACAGGAGTGAGTAAAGAATTTGAAAAAACTGTAATCATAAATGCAGGAACAACAAATGAGAATATGGAAGAAAATACTAATTATCTCATGGTTATTAGAGAGCTGAAAGCTGAAATCCCTAAGCTAAGAATGCAACTAGCTGAACAAGCTAAAACAGTATCAGAGCAGGGCAACAAAATACATGAACTCCAGAAAACAGTAGAGGGCAGAGAGAATAGAATCTATGAGGCTGAAGACAGAATTAGCAAGATTGAGGATGAATTAGAGACAATTAAAAAAGAAGTAAGAGATCTCAAAAAGAGATTAAGAGATGCTGAAAACAACAACAGAGACCTATGGGATGACTTCAAAAGAAACAATATACGCATTATTGGCATACCAGAGGAAGAAAGAGAAGGAGAGGAAGAAAGCATTTTCCAGGTCATAGTAGCTGAAAACTTCTCTAGTCTAGACAACATCAAAGACATAAAAATTCAAGAAGCCCAGAGAGTCCCAAACAGAATTAACCCAGACCTAAAGACACCAAGACATATCATACTTAGAATGGAAAGGAATAAGGATAAAGAAAGGATCCTCAAGGCTGCAAGAGAAAAACAAAGAGTCACCTACAAAGGAAAACCCATAAGATTAGCAGCAGACTTCTCCATACAAACACTACAGGCCAGAAGAGAATGGCAAGATATCTATCGAGTGCTCAATGAGAAAGGCTTTCAGCCAAGAATACTGTATCCTGCTAGACTGTCATTCAGACTAGATGGAGGCATCAAAATCTTCTCAGACAAGCAACAGTTGAAGGAAGAAACCATCACCAAGCCTGCCCTGAAAGAAGTTCTGAAAGGTCTCCTATAAACAACCAGACCACCACAGATAGGACATATATCAAAACACTCTAAAACTCTACAAGAATGGTGTTAAAATATCTTCAATCTTGGATATCAATAAATGTCAATGGCCTGAATTCACCTATTAAAAGACACAGAATAGGAATATGGATCAGAAAACACAACCCAACAATATGTTGTCTAAGGAAACCCACCTAACTCAACAAGACAAACACAGACTTAAAGTGAAAGTATGGAAAACTATCATACAAGCTAATGGCCCACAAAAAAGGGCAGGGGCAGCTATTCTCATATCTGACATGATAGACTTTAAAATAGATACGATTAAAAAAGATAGGAATGGACTTAATGCTCAGAGGATCAGTCAATCAAGAGGACTTAACAATTATTAACATCTATGCACCCAATGAGAAGCCATCTAAATACATCAAACTTCTACTGAAAGAGCTACAGCAATATATTAACAGTAACACAACCGTAGTAGGGGACTTCAACACCTCACTCTCTCAACTTGACAGATCATCCAGGCAGAAAATGAATAAAGACATAAGGGAGCTAAATGAAGAGATAGATAAACTAGAACTATTGGACATTTTCAGAGTCATTCATCCCAAGAAACTACACATTTTACTCAAATCCACATGGGTCGTTCTCAAGCATAGACCATATATTAGGCCACAAAGACAGCAGCAGCCAATTCAAGAGCATTGAAATCATTCCAAGCATCATCTCAGAACACAGTGGAATTATATTAACACTTAACAATAAACAAAAGATTAGTAACAGTCCCAAAATGTGGAAGCTCAACAGTACACTTCGTAACAACTTCTGGGTCAAAGAGGAAATCAAGGAAGGAATCAAAATGTTTCAAGAGTTCAATGAAAATGAAGACACAAGCTATCAATATATTTGGGACACAGCTAAGGCAGTACTGAGAAGGAAGACCATAGCCATAGAAGCACACATTAGGAAACAAGAAAAAGCACAAATAAACAGCCTGATTGCACATCTTAAAGACCTAGAAGAAGAAGAACAAAGGAACCCTAAAGCAACCAGCAGGACAGAAATCACTACAGTTAGGGCAGAAATAAATAACATTGAGAATAGGAAAAGCATACAAAAGATCAACGAAAGTAAATGTTGGTTCTTCGAAAGGGTAAACAAAATCGGCAAACCTTTAGCCAGACTCACAAAACAAAAAAGGGAGAAGACCCAAATAAATCGGATAGTAAATGAAAGAGGAGATATCACAACAGACACCGCAGAAATTCAACATATCATGCGAGGCTTCTTTGAACAACTATATGCCACCAAGCTAGAGTACCTGGAAGAGATGGTTGATTTCCTAGATACCTACCAACTTCCAAAACTAACATGAACAGGCCCATCACAGCTAATGAAATTGAAACAGTTATCAAAAATCTTCCCAAAAATAAAAGTCCTGGACCAGATGGTTTTACAAATGAATTCTACAAAACCTGTCGTTTTCGACCGGTTAGGTTGTTTTCACCGGGCTGGCTTCACGGGCAGGTAACAGACGACCAGGGACTCATAGTTGAGCTGTAGGCAGTATCTCTTTATTCATGCAGGACGCAGCACAATCTAAGCCGAGCTAAGCTAAACTAAAGGTAAAGTACTCTAAAACTCATAATGCTGTCTTTATATATACTTGACAAGTAGGGTGGAAACAGGGTGTGACATAGAGAGGGTGGAGAGAAAAGTGACTGGTGACAATCAGAGTGTGACAAGGAGGGGGGGTGGAGCAAAAACATATCATGAAACAGTGGGGATTGAACCAATGCCCTGGAGGGAGGTGCTTGTTAACAGCGGTTATATAAATAGAATGAAGTGGTTATGTAAATAGAATAGTGTTAAGCAGGGGGGATTTAAACCAAATGAAACAGAAGGGGTCTCATGCATACCAACAATTCCCCCTTTCTTTTTAACTAATGGCCATTGTGGGGTGAACAGAAACGTATATCGTACAGGCGTTTTCAAAAGAACTGGCATAAGACATGGAAAACAAAATAGGCGAACAGCAATAACCAGTGTGATGCCAAGGGGAGCTTTTCTTGCCTCAAAGGGCAAGGCCTAGCAGGCGAAAGGGCATTTCTTGCCTCTGGGAACGCTTCATGCCTCTGGGGGCATCTCTTGCCTCAAAGGGCGTTTCCTGCCTCTGTGGGCATCTCTTGCCTCTTGGGGCGCTTCACGCCTCTGTGGGCATAACCTAATAAAGAGGGGGAGTTTTCTGCCTCTGGGACAGAGCCTGCAGGCGAGGGGACATGGTCTATAAAGTCTCAAGGCAACTGGCTGAAGTTAGTCTTTGAGAAACACAGCAGCGTGTACCAGTAAGTCCGATGGAGGTGTCAGTCCAAAGTAGCTGACCACAGAAGAAAATGCCAAGGGATGAAACGCTGTACGTCTGTCTTGATGGGGAATGTCGGCCACCAGAATTCTGCTTTTCTGTAGAGAGTGAGCTTTGGAGTCTGTGAATCTGTTTCTTCAGGTCGTGCCAGGTCTCATCATTGGTTTCCGGGAGCGATGTCAGAGAACAGGATCCAAATGGATTTCCAGGAATTCTATTTGAGTAGATGCTTTTTCATGTGAAGACTTTGACAGCTGAAATTCACTTACTTGTCAAACAAAACTTGTAGCAGATTAGAAGTTTACTATAATTGATAACTCCATTATAATTGGAAGTCCTTTCTAGTATGATTTTAAGGTTGTTTAAACAGTTTAAACTCAATAAAATGTGGAAAGGTAAACAGAAGAAACACAATTAAAAGCCTCAGGCATGAGAATAATTAACATAATCATTGCACTATCTACCCCACCCATAACTCATACAGTTTTCAGGATTAAACGTTTCAGAATCATGTCAAGACGTAAAAGAGAAATCAAAGGAGGGAAAAAACAATTTTTGGATTGTTTCTGGATGTCTCTAGAAATCATGGCTGCGTCCAGCATTTTTTTTTTTAAGTCAATGTCAAACAAAAATTCAGTCATTCAAATCATTCTCTTATGAAACGCAACTTGAACCAGATTATCAAGATCTCACCATGTAGGATTAAGAATCCCCGGAGGGCGACCTAGTCCAAAAAGGTCCTCGAAATTCCATTTAGGGTGTTTCTGACTGTTCCTGCTGGATTGCTTCAGGCACCCATTTTTAAAAGCGTCTTCCCATCGAAGAAAGAATCCAATCAGGAGAGTAGAACTAACCACGTGTCTCCATACTTGGGAACTGCCAGGGTACTCGAGAATGCTCCTCAAACTAGAGTAGTCCTTCTCCACGGGAAACATTCGAGAAGAAGTCCAGAAAGCCCCAGGGGAAATCCCCATGCATATCCCAAGGTCTACGATCACGGTCATAAAGAACGAAATTATGGCCTGGAGCGAAATGTAGTCCTTTTCCTCGGGAAACATGAGAGAGGGAATCCAGAAAGTCCAAGGAGAAATCTCCGTGCATCTCCCAAGCTCTATGATCCCGGTCATAAGAAACCAAAGTTCCCGGTCAGGGAACCGAAATGTGGCCCAGAGTAAAATGTTCCAGAGACAGACTAACTGTCTCATGATGAAACAATAGAGGCTTTGGCAAACCTCTTCATAAGTAGAAAGACAACCCATGGTGGATGGGTAGCCAAGTTTACTTATCTGGACGATGGGTGGGTAGGGTCCCACGTTGATGCCGGTCCATGTTTCAGGGCTTATTTCAGTCCCTGTTCAGGCGCCATATGTCGTTTTTGACGGGTTAGGTTGTTTTCTCCCGGCTGGCTTCACGGGCAGGTAACAGACGACCAGGGACTCATAGTTGAGCTGTAGGCAGTATCTCTTTATTCATGCAGGACGCAGCACAATCTAAGCCGAGCTAAGCTAAACTAAAGGTAAAGTACTCTAAAACTCATAATGCTGTCTTTATATATACTTGACAAGTAGGGTGGAAACAGGGTGTGACATAGAGAGGGTGGAGAGAAAAGTGACTGGTGACAATCAGAGTGTGACAAGGAGGGGGGGTGGAGCAAAAACATATCATGAAACAGTGGGGATTGAACCAATGCCCTGGAGGGAGGTGCTTGTTAACAGCGGTTATATAAATAGAATGAAGTGGTTATGTAAATAGAATAGTGTTAAGCAGGGGGGATTTAAACCAAATGAAACAGAAGGGGTCTCATGCATACCAACAAAAACCTTCAAAGAAGAACTAATACCTCTACTTTTAAAAGTCTTCCAGAAGATTGAAGACACTGGAATATTCCCTGCCAGCTTCTATGAAGCCAACATCACCCTGATACCAAAAGCAGACAGGGACACAACCAAAAAAGAAAACTACAGACCAATATCTCAGTGGAACATAGATGCTAATATACTGAACAAAATTCTAGCCAACCGGATACAGCAGTATATATATCAAAAAGATTGTTCATCATGACCAAGTGGGGTTTATCCCAGGCATGCAAGGTTGGTTTAATATACGTAAATCAATCAATGTGATCCACCACATCAACAAAAGCAAGACCAAAAACCACATGGTCATATCAATAGATGCAGAGAAAGCCTTTGACAAAATACAACATCCCTTTATGATCAAAACACTACACAAAATGGGAATAGATGGAAAATTCCTCAAGATAGTGGCGTCTATATATAGCAAACCTACAGCCAACATCATACTCAATCGTCAAAAACTGGAAGCATTTCCACTCAGATCAGGTACTAGACAGGGCTGCCCACTATCACCATTACTATTCAACATAGTGTTGGAAGTTCTTGCCAGAGCAATCAGGCAGGAGCAAGGAATTAAAGGCATACAGATTGGAAGAGAAGAAGTCAAACTCTCCTTATTTGCAGATGACATGATAGTATACACGGAAAAACCTAAGGAATCCAGCAAGAAGCTTTTGGAAATCATCAGGCAATACAGTAAGGTGTCAGGCTACAAAATTAACATTCAAAAGTCAGTGGCATTCCTCTATGCAAACACTAAGTTAGAAGAAGTTGAAATCCAGAAATCAATTCCTTTTACTATAGCAACAAAAGCAATAAAATATCTAGGAGTAAACCTAACCAAAGAAGTGAAAGACTTGTATGCTGAAAATTATGAGTCACTACTCAAAGAAATTGAAAAAGACACAAAGAAGTGGAAAGATATTCCATGTTCATGAGTTGGAAGAATTAACATCATCAAAATGAATATATTACCCAGAACCATCTACAAATTTAATGCTATCCCCATCAAGATCCCAAGCACATTTTTTAGGAGAATAGAACAAATGCTACAAATGTTTATCTGGAACCAGAAAAGACCTAGAATTGCCAAAACAATCTTGAAAAAAAAAGAACAGAACTGGAGGCATTACACTCCCAGATCTCAAACTGTATTATAGGGCCATTGTCATCAAAGCTGCTTGGTACTGGAACATGAATAGACACACTGACCAGTGTAATAGAATTGAGAGCCCAGAAATGAGGCCCCACACCTATGGACATCTAATCTTTGACAAAGGGGCCCAGACTATTAAATGGGGAAAGCAGAGTCTTCAACAAATGGTGTTGGAAACAATGGGTTGAAACACGCAGAAGAATGAAACTGAATCACTGTATTTCACCAAATACAAAAGTAAATTCCAAGTGGATCAAGAACTTGGATGAAAGACCACAAACTATCAAATACTTAGAGGAAAATATTGGCAGAACTCTTTTCTGCATAAATTTTAAAGACATTTTCAATGAAATGAATCCAATTACAAGGAAGACTAAGGCAAGTATAAACCTATGGGACTACATCAAATTAAAAACTTCTTCACAGCAAAAGAAACCACTACCCAAACCAAGAGACCCCTCACAGAATGGGAGAAGATCTTTACATGTCATACATCAGATAAGAGTTTAATAACCAACATATATAAAGAGCTTGCCAGACTCAACAACAAGACAACAAATAACCCCATCCAAAAATGGGGGGAGGACTTGGACAGAATATTCACCACAGAAGAGATCCAAAAGGCCGAGAAACACATGAAAAAATGTTCCAAGTCTCTGATTGTCAGAGAAATGCAAATAAAGAAGACAACTACGAGATACCACTTCACTCCTGTGAGAATGTCATACATCAGAAAAGGGAATAGCAGCAAATGCTGGAGAGGGTGTGGGGTCAAGGGAACCCTCCTGCACTGCTGGTGGGAATGTAAATTGGTCCAAACTCTGTGGAGAACAGTCTGGAGAATTCTCAGAAGGCTAGAAATGGACCTACCCTATGACCCTGCAATTCCTCTCCTGGGGATATATCCTAAGGAACCCAACATATCCATCCAAAAAGATCTGTGTACACATATGTTCTTGGCAGTACAATTTGTGATAGCCAAAACCTGGAAGCAACCCAGCTGTCCAACAGCAGATGAGTGGCTGAGCAAGTTGTGGTATATATACACAATGGAATACTACTCAGCTGTAAAAAATAGTGACTTCACCGTTTTCAGCCGATCTTGGATGGACCTTGAAAAAATCATGTTGAGTGAAATAAGTCAGAAACAGAAGGATGAATATGGGATGATCTCACTCTCAGGAAGGAGTTGAAAAACAAGACCAGAAAAGAAAACACAAGTAGAACCTGAAATGGAATTGGCATATTGCACCCAATTAAAAGACTCTGGGGGGGGTGGGGGGGGGAGAATACAGGTCCATGAAGGATGATAAATGACATAGTGGGGGTTGTATTGTTAAATGGGAAACTGGGGAATGTTATGCATGTACAAACTATTGTATTTACTGTTGAATGTAAAACATTAATTCCCCAATAAAGAAATAAATTAAAAAAAAAGACTCAGTCTGTGTTTTAAAAAGTTCGAGACGTATGATCAATATTTCCCTTCTCATATTAATTAAATAGTGGTTTATATGACTACACTTTAATAGGAGTGTACATAGACACCATTCCCACCACCAAAAGACTGTGTCCCCCGCTTCCCCAGTAAGCCGAGTGTCCACCCTTCCCCTCGCCACAGGGTTTTTACTTTGGTGCCCTACTCTCTCTACTTTATTTTTGATGGATATAAATTATTTTCTTATATGGCTAGCATTCTCTATATATGGCTACGCATTTAATTGTGGATTATATTTGAGATTACCAATGGGGATTTTTTAAAATGAATTTTAATAGTGTTCGTTAAATAACTATATGAAGTCCACTTGTATAATTCCTACTTAATGTTTAGTCACATATTTACAGTTGTCTTTAATTACAGTAAGCTGAAATGTAAATTTTATTAAAACAAATATGAAAAATATTTTTCTTTGAATTAAAGATGCTGTAACAGGTTATATTATTGAAATGTGACTATTACAGATGTATACTTCTGAAATGATACCTAAGATCCTGAGATATTTTCCACTTTTTCTCCAGTGTTAGAGTATGTAATACTACTTTATTAAATATCAGCAAGTCAATTATACTTGGGCTGGGGAGATTGGTGTCTTGGAGTGGATAGGATATGTAACTTCCCTGGATACTCCTCTTAGAATGTAACAGCACATTCTAATACAGTTAGTTTCAGGAACAGCAAAGAAATTAGAATAAACTTGGGATGGTGGGCAGTGGTGCAATTGGAAAGTGCACAAGTTACCACACACAGGATCCAGGTTCAGGCTCCACATCCCCATCTGCAGGGGGAAAACTTCATCAATATTGGAGCAGACTGCAAGCATCTTTCTTCCTCTCTCCTTCTCTCCCTATTTCTGTTTCTATCACAGTAAAAGGAAAATAATTTTTAAATAAGAAAATAGAAGAAGCTTTCAATAAAATAGCAGGACTCCCCTCTATTTTTATTTATTTACTTTATTTATTTATTTATATTTATTTTAAAAAGGAAACATTAACAAACCCATAGGATAAGAGTGGTACAACTCCGCATAATTCCCACCACCAGATCTCTGTATCCCATCCCCTCCCCCGATAGCTTTCCTATTCTTTATCCCTCTGGGAGTATGGACTCAAGGTCATTGTGGGATGCAGAAGATAGAAGGTCTGGCTTCTGTAATTGTTTCCCTGTTGAACATGGGCATTGAGTGGTCTATCCATACTTTCAGCCTGCCCCTCTCTTTCCCTAGTAGGTTGGGGCTCTGGGAAAGCAGAGCTCCAGGACACTGGTGGGGTTGTCTGTCCAGGGATGTCTGGTCAGCATCATGCTAGCATCTGAAACCTGGTGGCTGAAAAGAGAGTTAACATACAAAGCCAGACAAATTGTTGACCAGTCATGGACCTAAAGTCTGGAATAGTGCAGATGAAGTGTTGGGGGTCCTCCATTTTGTAGATAGCTAGTAGGCATATTGTTCAAAGGGCCTGTAAGTATACTAGTTTTTTTTCCCTCTGAGCCTGAAATCTGGTATGCAGGTGGATCCAAGTTATTGTCTGGGGAGGTGATGTCATAGCTGGAAAAGGGACAGAAAGCTGTAATAAGGAAGAGAGTAGCTCCCTAATATGGGGAAGGGGTATAAATATTGTTGACTGTAAACCCAACAAGTTCTTAGTCTCTCAATAGGTATAACATACCTAGTCATTGGGGCTAATCTGACTAATCATTGGGGCTCTCTGCCTGCACAATTCCTCTGCTTCTAGTAGACTCTTTTTAAGATTATTTATTTATTTTAGATAGAGTGTGAGAGACAAAGAAGCAGAGAAATAGAGGACAGAGAGACAAGAGAACAAGACAAGAACAAGACAAGACACCACAGTACTACTCCCCAGTGCAATGATCCCATGTGGTGAATAGGGACTTGAACTTGACTCCTAGCATGGTGAAGTGTGTGCTCTATTTTTCAATTTACCACCATTTTTTAACCTTAATATTACTGTTAATTTAGGGCAAATAATTCTTTTTGTTTTTTTAGGGTTCTTTTTATTAGTGATTTAATAATGATTGACAAGACTATGGTATAAGAGGGGTTTGTCTTATTTATTTAGCATTATCTCTTATCTCCATCTAAGATGCTAGCTTGCACCAGGCCCTAGGGTATAGAATGTAAAATTGAGGCTCAATATAATGTACTGCTTTGAGATCTGGAGAATTTTATGGGACCATACATGACCCAACCAGAAGTTCTCCCCACACTGCTCCTGTAGATAAGGCCCCTTAATTAACAATACTCCTTATCAAACACACAAGGCACAGTTCCTCCTTAACCCTCAGTAGGCAGTTTCATTCCCTATTAACCCACAGAATCCTACAAACAAACCAGCCCTGTCCTGCCATAACAACCCCCCTCCCCTTTTGACACCACAAAGCTTCCTCCTACTTTTGACACTTACTTGCGTTATTCCCAGATGCTAACCACCATGGTACTGGCAGTGGCTCCATGCCTTGTCTTCCCACAGATTGTTAGGTTATTCAACCAGTAAACTGCTGCCAATTACATCTCCCTAGTATCTATGTTAGCCACTTAGCCATCAGCATAATCCGAGGCCAGAAATTCCTTCTTCACTGATGGAATGAAGAGTAAGTGATGAAAACATCTCTCCTAGGTGGTGGAAGCCAAGTCTAACTTCAGACATTGCCAAACATGCTGGGCGGCAGGAAGGAGTATAGGAGACTGGGGTATGGGGGATTGACGGGCTACAAAATCACTACAGTAAAGAAACACTGCCCGAAAATGAGAAGAATTATAAAAGGAAAAGGAGAGAATTAAGAAGAGGCCTGGTGGCAATACTTAACCATCAGATAAGTGCTAGAGAAAAAATATATTGATCTGTAAATACATCTATCATATATCACATAAACTTAAGGCAGAAATTCTGGAATTAGTCAATGGGAAACAGCTTTGGACAATTTGGAAGGTCAACGTTTGAGGTCATCCTATATATCTGAAGCTGTATACCCATCAATAAACAGTTTGGAACTTTCTACTCCAGCCAAATCCAAGCCATTTCACTGCCTCCTGTTTTCTGTAATATACTTTGAACAATTTAATTCCCACTTCTTGGTCTGGGGACAAAACTATTGGAATATACAACTATCATCTTTGAAAGAAGAGGTCATAGCATCCAAACAAAAAAAAAAAGACAAAGAGCTCAGCTCTTTGTTATCTATCTAGATGTGAGGAAGTCACTAAAAACCTCTAAGCTTTAGTCCTCTTAGCCCCAAAATAAGGATGATCATTAAGTATCTACCACATAATTAAAGAATTAAATGATAATAATAATATGATAATATGATAAACTGCTTAGCTAATGTTTTACTAATGGCAAAACAGTTTCTGTTTGTAACTGGGGGGTGGCACATCCAATTGAGTGCACATATTACCATGAGCAAGGACCTAGGTTCAAGCCCCCAGTCCCTACCTGCAGGAGAGAAGCTTCACTATTGGTGAAACAGTCCTGCAGTTCCCCCCCACCTCTCTTTCTCCTCTCAATGTCTTTATATCCTATCAAATAAAATTACATAAATAATATATAAATATAAAATACATAAATGTAAGGAAAACTGCACCAGAAGTGTTGTGCAGGCACCAAGTCCCAATGATAACTCTGATGCTGACAAAAAATAAAAATGCTTACTGTTGGAGTCTACTACATACAAAATCGTTTCCATTAAAACATAGTTTAGGGAGTCGGGTGGTAGCACAGGGCAACAAAAGGGAATAAAGAAATATAAAAATATTTTAAAAAACATAGTTCAAAAATTCTTTCATCTATTGGCATTTTCATATTTCAAGTCATTCCACACATGCTTGGAAGCCCATGAACTGAAACTCCAGTTTTGAAAGCTGTTATTTTAATAATAATGGTCTGATTCTAAATGATGGAGGGAGATTCCAATTATTTACAGCAAACCAAGAACATTCCATAAATTCCTTAAGGGCCTTTTTATATACTGGTGATAAATCAGTGATTTGGTGGAATTAGTTAAATAAACAAAACAAAACTTCCTTCTTGACCTCATTACAGTATCTCTTCTCACCATTTAATTCAAGCAGAGCAAAGACAGTTTCAGTATTCACCTATGTGAGAAACTTTGACAGGCTTTTGAAAGCATACAACTATTGAGACAAGATAATCAGGAAACAGCAGTTTCATTTCCCAGGAAGAGCTCTATCTTTGAGGTTGCCAAAGATAATAGTGTATTATATATACAAAGTGTGTGTGTGTGTTTGAGACAATCACCATCTACTCCTGCCTTATAAGAGCCTCTACAGGCACTCCTCTACAAATTCACTACTGTAATGAAAAATTCCATATTATAGCTCAAAAGTAATGAAAGAACAAGACCTGAGGCTGCATGGAGGGCAGTGGGTTTCATTTACTTTATGTTAATGTGTTACAGGTCAATTCCTACCAGACTTGCACAAACTTGTACTGCAGTACCCAGCTTTTATCAGTTTCAAACTGGGCGAGGCACAAGCTGATGGACACAAACCAAGTCCATCAAGGTGCTGGCAATACAGGTAGAAAAGCAAGTTGGCCGGACACTCAGATACTGGAATGCGGAAGTGGGAATCCACCAGCATCCTATGGATTTTTCATTTCACTACTCCCTTCAGGCTTGTTTGTTCTCCTTCTGTGTTTCTTTATTTTAATAACATCAAAAAGCAAAATTGTATGAAAGATGGGTTTTCTTTAAAGTTAGAGCCTAACTTGAAGCTCTTAGGCAAATCTGAAGTCACTTTTACTCCCAGACAGCAACTGCTCAGAGTTGGGTAACTGTATTCTGAGGCACTCGCACTTGCTCAGAAGGAAAAGTAAGCTCAAGAGGTTCTCCTTAATTATTTTATTGTTCCCCTGGCTTTTGTTTATGGTAAAACTAAAGAAACCTGCATGCACTCGGCTTTTGTTCAAAGGAGAGACCAGTCCCATTGCTGCCAGTTTTTCAGTGTTCTGTGTAGAATCTGTCTCCAAATCGGTTATTCAGGAGAGGTGTTGTGGGGCACCATAACTGCTCACTATTCCACAAGTCTGAAGAAGTAGCTGCTCCTTTAAACTGAGAGGGCTGGGAAAGTAGCACAATGGTGATACAAAAGACTCTCGTGCCTGAGGCATCAGAGTTTCTAGATTTGATCCCCAGCACCTCCATAAACCAGAACTGAGAGGTACTCTGGTAACCACAGTAACAATAACAATATAAACAAGCAAGCAAGTAAACTGGGAGAAGGTGCAGAGTTAGTGCACCAGATTTCCCTGTCTGCGTCCTCAGAGGTGACAGGTTCACCTATATGAACTGATCTTTCACTCAAATATGTTTAATTGCTTGTTTGTTTGTACCAGAGCACTGCTCAACGCTGGCTTATGTTGATCCAGGGGATTGAACCTGGGACTTTGGAGCCTCAGGCATGAGAGTCTCTTTGCAGAACCATTATGCTGTCTACCCCCAACCTAAACCTGTTTTTCTTTTCTTTTCTTTTTGCCTCCAGGGTTATTTGGAGCTCATGCCTGCACTATGAATCCACTTCTCCTGGAAGCCATTTCCCCCCATTTTTTGCTGACCTTGTTGTTGTTATTATTGTTATTGCTGCTGCTGTGGTTAGATAGGACAGAGAGAAATCGATATAGGAGGGGAATACAGAGAAGGGGAGAGAAAGACAGACACCTGCAGACCTGAATCACCACTTGTGAAGTGAACCCCTGCAGATGGGGAGCCAGGGGCTTGAACTGGGATCCTTACTCCAATCTTTGCACTTTGTGCCATGTGTGCTTAACCTGCTGTGCTATCACCCAGCCCCCCTCAAATATATATATGTATATATATATATATATATTATCTTTTTTATTCAAATATGTTTCTAATGCCACCACTTGACATCTTCAACAGGGAGTATTTCTGTGGCTTGATGCAAATAGGCTGATGGAGATTAAACACCCAAGTTCAACCGTCCATCAAAGGTCACATAATAGACAGATGAGTGACTGAGCAAGTTGTGGTCTATATACACAATGGAATACTACTCAGGTATTAAAAATGGTTATTTTACCATTTTCAGCCCATCTTGGACAGAGCTTGAAGAAATCATGTTAAGTGAAATACGTCAGAAACAGAAAGATGAATATGGGGTGATATCACTCACAGGCAGAAGTTGAAAAACAAGATAAGGAGAGAAAACACTAAGCAGAACTTGGACTGGAGTTAGTGTATCGTACCAAAGTAAAAGACTCTGGGCGGGGGAGGGTTCCTGTCCTGGAACATGATGGCAGAGAACCTAGTAGGAGTTGTATTTTTATGTGGGAAACTGGTAAATGTTACACATGTACAAATTATTGTATTTACTATTGACTGTAAAACATTAATCTCCCAACAAAGAAATTCTTAGAAAATCAAATAATAGCAATTTATAAAACAATCTGAGGTTCAAATTTGTCTTTGATTGGCACAGCCCATTAAGTTTTTTCCTAATTATATGCCAACATTTAGAAATTGGATATTTCACATGAAAGTTCACAGATTCCAGCTTTCCTAGAAAAATCAAAAAGGAAGCCTATATTCCAGCACAAGAGTCAAGGTCAAGGCTAAAATCTGCCTCACTTCCAAACTGGCAAACAGTCCACTATCCCACTGTTCCCTTCTAATCATTTGAGTCAATCACCTGGTCCAACAGGCACTGAAGTTTCCACCTTTAAGGTTGAATGTTTCTCATAGTTTGAACAGTATTTCATAGCTGTGAATTGGATAAACAATATAGTTCAAAGGGTTGAAATGGAGAAAACAGCCTTGTCCTTTGAGGTTATACTAACAAAAACAACATAGAACAAGGTTTATAATATGCAACTCAGCAACTCAGTAGTGTTTCACAAATCACTGTCTTCATTTTGAGCTAAAATATAGTCTGTTCTTCGGGGCCTGGGAGATAGCTCAGTAGTAGAGCATAGAGCTTACATTCATTAGATTCCAAGTTTGATATCCAGAACTGAATATGTCAGAGCAGAGTTTAGGTCTCTTTCAAAATAATAAACATATTCTTTAATTTTTTCCATTGCATCATAAGGTAAACTACTCTTTAACTATAAAAAAATACCTCTTGTGAATGTCAGTGTTCCAGGATCTCCAAATACTTTAGCAGTTAGCCTCCATTCACAGAGACCTTATTTATTTATTATTATTATTTTTTTTATTTAAGAAAGTATTAATTAACAAAACCATAGGGTAGGAGGGGTACAATTCCACACAATTCCCACCACCCATTCTCCATATCCCACCCCCTCCCCTGATAGCTTTCCCATTCTCTATCCCTCTAGGAGTGTGGACCCAGGGTCATTGTGGGTTGCAGAAGGTAGAAGGTCTGGCTTCTGTAATTGCTTCCACGCTGAACATGGGCGTTGACTGGTCGGTCCATACTCCCAATCTGCCTCTCTCTTTCCCTAGTAGGGTGGGTCGCTGGGGAAGCGGAGCTCCAGGACACATTGGTGGGGTCTTCAGTCTAGGGAAGCCTGGCTGGCATCCTGATGACATCTGGAACCTGGTGACTGAAAAGAGAGTTAACATACGAAGCCAAACAAGTTGTTGAGCAATCATGGACCCAAAGCTTGGAATAGTAGAGAGGAAGTGTTAGGGGGATACTCACTGCAAACTCTAGTGTACTTCTGCTTTCAGGTATATATTTTGCAGTAGTTTACGGATACATGTGAACATATGCTCTCTCTCACAGAAACTGGTGTATATCTAGGTTTTGGGAGTGGGGGGTGGGAGTGGGTGGGAGGGATGGGTCACAGTCTTTTGGTGATGGGAATGGTGTTTATGTACACTCGTAGTAAAATGTAGTCATATACATCACTAGTTAATTAATACGAGAGGGGGAAAATTAATTGTATGTCTCGAAGTTTTTCAAAACACAAACTGAATCTTTTCTCAATATATGCAGTGTAATTGATATGCAGACTCTCTCAAAAGCCTAGACCAAGTAGATCAGAAGCAACCGATAGCACAGCTATATACAAGATACTGGATACTGTACAGAAAACCCTAACAAAAGGACTTTTCAGAGTTAACCCAATTACCAAATAATGTGATGATAACATTAACTATCAATTGTCTTTTTGAGACCTTATTTATTGTGAAGAAGTAGTAAAAAAATTATTACTTCCCACAACGATCCATACTCCCAGAGGGATAGAGAATGGGAAAGCTATCAGGGGAGGGGATGGGATATGGAGATTGGGTGGTGGGAATTGTGTGGAGTTGTACTCCTCCTACCCTATGGTTTTGTTAATGTCTCCTTTCTTAAATAAAAAAAATATTACTTCATATAGCATAAGTAGCATGAAGCTAACTGACCACATTTATAACAGGAAAGACTCCTCTAGATACAGACTTTTCACTTAAAAATCACTTTATAGAGGGGTTACTGGTTTACGGTATAGTTGTTGGCCCATGAGTACAATTTCTGATCTACCCATGATAGGTGTCCACAAAACACTGTCACCCCAACTTAGGTTCCTTTCCATTATTATGCACCAGGACCCCAGTGTCCTTTCCACCTCCTTCCTTCCCCTCCTTCCCCAGGGTCCTTTGCTTTAGTGCAATAAGGCTATATTTTTCCAATAAATTAATGTTTTTAAAAGATTTTATTTATTTATTAATAAGAAAAATAGGAGAAGAGAGAGAAAGAACCAGACATCACTATGGTACACATGCTGCTGGGGATTGAACTCAAGACCTCATGCTTGAGAGCCCTGTGCTTTATGGACTGCACCATCTTCTGGACCACTAAATTAATAGTTTTTAAACAAGCAGGAAGTGGTAAAAAACACACACCACTCTCCCTCTCCCTGAAAAATCTATAACAATCTGCTTTTCTCCAAAAGGTCGTCAAAGATATAAAATAAGGGGAATTTCATGTAATAATCACGAAAGTTCAGAGATTCACTAGACTGTCTGCTAAATCTATAAATATATTAGTTAACAGGTTGAGAAAAGTCCGTTTCTACTGATCTAGTGCTTAGTATCTTAGATTCAGTACTGGAGCTGGCTGCCTTGTTGCATAGGTTGCCACTTTAATGTGTATTACTTTACAGTGTAACCATGAGCATTTTATCCTATTCATCTACCAATGACATATTTCTCATTGTGGGAAAATGTTCTCTTTATGAATTTGGTCCATACTCCCAGAGGGGGAGAAATGTTAGGGGAAGATGACTAGAGGGCTCTGAAACCCAATTTCATCAAGATCCAGAGAGAGAATAGGAAAAAAGCGAAGACATTTAGCAGTAGTGATTAGATTAGGTGTGACTTAGTATGGAAGAGAAGGTAGGACCATAGAAAGAATGGACAAGGGAGTTGGGCAGTGGCACAGTGGGTTAAGCATACGTGGCACAAAGTGCAAGGATCGTCGTAAAGATCCCGGTTCGAGCCCCGGCTCCTCACCTGCAGGGGAGTCACTTCACAAGTAGTGAAGCAGGTCTGCAGGTGTCTGTCTTTCTCTCCCCCTCTCTGTCTTCCCCTCCTCTTTCTGTCCATTTCTCTCTGTCCTATCCAATAAAAATAAGGCTATATTTTTCCAATAAATTAATGTTTTTTAAAGATTTTATTTATTTATTTATTTATTAATGAGAAAAAATAGGAGAAGAGAGAGAAAAAAACCAGACATCACTATGGTACATGTGCTGCCAGGGATTGAACTCGAGACCTCATGCTTGAGAATCCAGTGCTTTATCCACTGCACCACCTCCGGGACCACTAAACAACATCAATAACCACAACAATGTTAAACAACAGGGCAACAAAAGGAAAATAAATGAATATAAAAAAATTAAAAATGAAAGAATGAACAAAAACATAGATAGATAGATAGATAGGTAGATAGATAATAGTCAATCCATATTTGTGAACTTGGGAGAACCATTGCAGTCTCCAATGGAGGCAATGGGGACACATAACTCTTGTTGGTGGAATTTTTATCTTGTAATTCAATATTAAACCACTAATAAAAATATGTATTAATATATACATAGTCTTTTTACATATTGCCCTATTATACTCTTTTTCTTGTAGTAAGAACAATGAAAATTTACTGCTAAAAAGTAAAATAAACACTTAAATAAAGATAATTTAAATCAGTATATACACATAAACATACACACACATATATAGAGATAGAGAAATACAGAGTGAATTTCTGAAGTACATTTGCCTATGATAACATTTAAAATATAATTTCATAAAATTTCATCAAAATAATTTACCTTCCTGAAACCATAATAATACTGAAACCCCTTGAGGCTATTGTCGATTTCAGCGAATATGTCTCACCAATAATATATTTCATCACTCAATCAATAGGCCCTTCACTTTCATTTTAAAAATTGCACAATAGTTCTTTAAATAGCTATGAACATGAGTTATTTCATTCTCCAAGTGTTGTAAATATTATAAATATTATGTTAAGTGCAACTAAAAAAATAAGGTATTCTTTCCATTGTTTATTATATGCGATTATTGAAGAATTCCATTTTCCCTTCAGGTATTATTTTGTAAATCCTTGCCCACAGGTCGCAAAAAATCTAAAGATTGAAAGTGTGCTTCAAAAATATTGCTGAAGTTAAACAGCATATTTGAACTTGTTTTTCTGATAGAATAGAAAGATGTACTTTTAAATACACAAGTCAACATGTACACAGTTACCAAAGAATCTAAAGATGCTGGCAAAAGGAATGTTAGGCATGCATATCTGAGGGATATCAGTGTAAACACAGCAAGTGCAATAAAATTCAGTAAGCATTGTAAGATAATACATGTCTTATCTACTCCAAAAAGAGGTGAGTTCTGACTGGTCATCTCTATCAGGAACAACAAAATAGACCCCTTTGTGGGACCCACATAGGACTTTGCCCTCAACTTGGATCAACAATGGTAGAGAATGTTCCATCCTCCAAGGGGAGGCTGGACAACATACTCTATGCTACACCTGAAGAAGATGGGTCGATATTGGGGCAGCTTAGAATGTTCCTACTCATGACCACAGAACGTCAGCTCAGATCTACAAGGATGCAGTGGTCACGTAGGCTCCTAAGCTGAATATGGGCCCCAGACCAAACTAAACTAGTTTAGACTAAATTAAAAATTATCTTCTAAAATATCAGAGAACGTGGAATTTATATTGTGACAGATGTCCTGGTGTCTTAATTACATATTGGTAATGTTTAGATGAACAATAAAGGCAGGCATAATTAATGCATTATTATATCTACTCCATATTATTTATATTTTTCATAGACACTGGTACTGTTGCAATAACAAATACTTTAATTTCATTAGTTCTATAGTCAATAATAAACCTTTTATCTTTTTCAGATAGAATGAAAATAACCAAAGCTTTCCTCAATGTGCTGGGGGCAGGGCTTAAATATTGGTGACGCACATGGCAAAGCAGAGAACCATCCAAAGGAGCTGTTCTGCCGATCTGCAATTGACCTTGATTTACTTACCCCATCTCTCCTTCCCTTCTGCTAACCACTAAGTTGGTCTTATAGTCTAAAAGTTTATTTTTGCTCTATTCATGTCAGTTATGTTTGCTTTCTGTATGTTACACATATGAGTGAAACCATGTTGTGTTCCTCTTTTTTGGGGGAGGGGGTTTAATTTTTTGGGGGGCTGGGGGGTCTGGTTTATTTCATTAACCGCAATTCTCTCCAGCTTCACTCATTTTGTTGCAAAGAACAGGATTTCACTTTATTTTTCAGCTAAATAGTGTTTTATTATATATAAATGCCTACTCTTCTTTGTCTTATCATCTGTCACGAATCCTTTAGGTTGTTTCTGACTCTTGACTCTTGTAGAGAATGCTGAAGTTAACATGGTGGATGTGTATACAGGGACCCCAAGTTTTTATTCTTTAAAAATATATTGATGTGGTTTACAGTTAACAATATTTATATACTTTCTCATATTCGGGAGTTACTCTGCCCAGATCCAACTTTCTAGTTCCATTTCCAACTCTGACACCATCTCCCCAGACAGTACTTCTAGCCCACCTGACTTCTGTGGACAAACCACAATTGTGTCCTGGCGCCCCACCTCTCCAGAGCCCTGCTCCACTAGGGAAAGATAGAGACAGGCTGGGAGTATGGATCGACCTGCCAATGCCCATGTCCAGAGGAAAAGCTATTAAAGAAGCCAGACCTTCTACCTTCTACATCCGATAATGATCCTGGGTCCATACTCCCAGAAGGATAAAGAATAGGAAAGCATCCAATGGAAGGGATGGGATATAGAAATCTGGTGGTAAGTCTCTTTAATATTCTTTCATAAGACACAGGTAGTCTGTAAGTGGTGTTCGTCTTTATTTAAAATATTCTTAAGTATTGTATGTGTGGTGAGACATAATAAAATTGATTTTGCTTAGCATGTTGTGATTCCAGTGCTGATACTGAATTAGGAATTTATGGACGTTATAATTCTTGAGCAGTGTGTCTTTTAGGATTGTATTATCAGTGCAATCTCTGCTCTTTGTAAGATAGCTCACAATAAGACTTCTTTTAAACATTTTAAAAAATATTTATTTATTCCCTTTTGTTGCCCTTGTTTTATTGCTGTAGTTATTATTGTTGTTGTTATTGATGTTGTTGTTGTAGTTATTGTTGTTGTTAGATAGGACAGAGAGAAATGGAGAGAGGAGGGGAAGACAGAGAGGGGGAGAGAAAGAGAGACACCTGCAGACCTGCTTCACCACCTGTGAAGCGACTCTCCTGCAGGTGGGGAGCTGGGGACTTGAACCGGGATCCTTACACTGGTTCTTGCTCTTGGTGCCATGTGCGCTTAACCTGCTGCACTACCGCAGGACTCCCACAATAAGACTTTGTTTGAATTTCCTTTTGCTGCCCTTGTTTTATTGTTGTAGTTATTGTTGTTGTTATTAATGTCGTTGTTGTTGGATAGGACAGAGAGAAATGGAGAGAGGAGGGGCAGACAGAGTGGGGAGAGAAAGATAGACACTTGCAGACCTGCTAAAGACAACTAGCGGGAGTTGGGTGGTAGCGCAGTGGGTTAAGTGCAGGCAGTGCAAAGCGCAAAGGACCGGTTTAAAGATCCGGATTCGAGCCCCTGGTTCCCCACCTGCAGGGGAGTAGCTTTGCAAGAGGTGAAGCAGGTCTGATGGTGCCTATTTTTCTCTCCCCCTTTCTTTCTTCCCCTCCTCTCTTTATCTCTGTCCTATCCAACAACGACGACATCAATAACAACAACAATAGTAACTACAATAAAACAACAAGGGCAACAAACGGGGATAAATAAATAAATATTAAAAATAAATAAATAAAGACAACTAGCATTTCCACAGAAAGAAAGTCAATATACTGCTTCACTCAGTATTTATATCAGAAAACTGCTATGTGCTAGCATCTTGCTGTGAGCTGGTAATGAGAAAAAAAAATTTTTTTTTAAATGTGTCCCCTGTCTTCATGGAGCTCCCAGTCTAGGGGAAGAGGCAGATAGGTAACTTAATCACACCAGGGGGTTCTAGAAAGACAGATCAGCTAATATACTGAGTTGTTGGAAAAGTCGGGGCATATTTTTCTGTTTTTCTAAGCAAAAACTGTGTAATGATTTTTTTTTTTTTGGACAATCCAATAAAACCTCTACTGCCAGATCTTGAAATTCAACCCAAATGCTTTAAAATGCATAACTTGGTATTTTTATTTTATTTTATTTTTTTCATAAAGAAAAGGAAAATCTCAGATGATAGAAACGAAGAAAGAACAGATAATTGAGGTTATAAGTCTACGAGCTGATACAGCTGTGACTTTCTGTGCTAGGTAATTCCTGGTCTCTCCTGACAAGGCATTTAGTATAAGAGACAGATTTAAGCCCATGCAAAGTGATAAATTATTTTAATGCTCTAAATTGTGCTTAAAATAACATACATCGGGAGTCGGGCTGTAGCACAGCGGGTTAAACGCAGGTGGCGCAAAGCACAAGGACCAGCATAAGGATCCCGGTTGAGCCCTAGCTCCCCCCCTGCACGGGAGTCGCTTCACAGGCGGTGAAGCAGGTCTGCAGGTGTCTTTCTCTCCTCCTCTCTGTCTTCCCCTCCTCTCTCCATTTCTCTCTGTCCTATCCAACAACGACAACAACAATAATAACTACAACAATAAAACAAGGGCAACAAAAGGGAATAAATAAATAAAATAAATATTAAAAAAAAAGAAAAAAAATAACATACATCAGGACTTGGAGTTATGGATTCAGACAGAGAGCAGTGATACAGAGAACAGGGATAGACTGGACTCCATTTCAAACACTTTGAGCTTGGGAGCCAAGATGGCGTCAGGAATGTAGCAGCACCCATGGGCTCTGACATCAACTGCTAGAAAGCCTTGAAATGCTGGCCTTCAGTGGGACAAGCAAGGAGGCATCCTAAAGGTAGACCAGGGAGTGATTATAATTCAATTTGGGTTAAAAATTAGAGCAAAAAGAAAGGAAATTTCTTGATTATTTCTCTCAGTCCCCCTCTCCCCCAAAACCAGACCCCAGGGGTAGGGAGCTGCTGCTAGCAGGCTCCCCGTGGAGCTCCTTTCTTTACCATGATTCCTGGCCTACCTGGGTGCCATTAAACCCTGCTTCTAAATTTCTAGGCTATTTCTGTTGTTCCTCTGAGTAAGGAACTTAGACCCATTTAAGTGACAATTAGCTGATCAAGCAAGCCTCACCCAGCCTGCTTGAAAGTTTGTTTTTTTCTTTCTTTTTTTCACGTTTGTTTTGTATTGTGTTTTCTTTCTCAATCAGTTGTCTAGACTAAATGTACATAGGCTAACAGGGAGCTGTCCAAGCTGTAGACCCACTGCTTGGGCTTTTTACTCTGTTCTATTTTACAAATGCTATTATATATACACACATATCCCTTCCACCCCTTAGGTGACCAAAATTAACTCTTAGTATACTTTTCATTGCTAGAGGACAAGAATTATCACCCACTGTGAGAGAAACTTGTCTCACTTTTCATACCTCCTCTATACACTATCGCCCTTCTCCCACCTCCAAGCCAATTATATATATATATATATATATATATATATATATATATATATATCTCCCCTTTCACTGCTTTTTGTTCTGTTTCCTTCTTTTTTCTTTTCTCTATTTTTTCCCCCGTCTTCCTTTCTCCCTTCCTCCTCCCTCTGCCTTCTGAATTCACTGATACTTATTTGTGAACTATTTCAGGGAAGAAGTCTGACTCAGAGCAGACTCTTTTTGTGTGTGTCTCTGCTCTACTTCCCCTTCCCTCTTGCTACCCCTAGAATCTACGGTGGACAGTAGATTTACATAATTGTCTATTCCTGCTATCCCTTTTTTCCTTTCTCTTTCTTTTTCATTTGGATTTGGTTGCTATTCTTTCTTGAACTGGAGACATTGTGGGACTAACTGGTATTGGTTAAACTGCTTCAGTCATTGCTTTAGTTACTATTGTAATATCTGAGGGTGGTGATTGCATTTGTCATAAAGGTATTTAGTATAGTGTGGCTTGTACATAAAAAAAAGCAACTGAGGAACATCAGAACATAAAAATAAAAAACACATTAAAAATGGGTAGATAAAGAGCAAATAAAACTGCTAATACAATGAATGAAGACAAGAGCCTAGAAGAAACTACAAATCAGCCAGAAGTAACCATAGATAAGAAAAGCATGCAAGCAATAATAAATTTATTAATCACAGAAATGAAAACAACTTTGGAGGAAAGGAATAGCAGTATTAGGGAAACAACAGATGAGACCCTCAAGGAAAATACTAACTACCTTGAGGCAATTAGAGAACTGAAAGCTGAAATAGCTGTAATGAAGAAAGCGGCCGAGGGAAGGGAAAGCAGACTAGCAGAAGCAGAAAACAGAATTAGCCAGACAGAGGATGAGCTAGAGAAAGCTAAGAAAGAGGTGAAAGAGCTCAAAAAGAGATTGAGAGACACTGAAAACAACAACAGAGACATATGGGATGATCTCAAAAGAAGTAACATTCGCATAATTGGCCTGCCAGAGGAAGAAAGAGAGGAAGGGGAAGCAAGCATTCTAGAGGAAATTATAGAAGAAAACTTCCCAGACCTGAACAACAGAAAGGACATTAAGATCCAAGAGGCTCAGAGAGTCC